>NW_012116154.1:8939320-8946714 GCF_000951035.1 Colobus angolensis palliatus | reverse complement strand
TATATATATATATAAATTATACTTTAAGTTCTAGGGTACATGTGCACAATATGCAGGTTTGATACATATGTATATATGTGCCATGTTGGTGTGCTTCACCCATTAACTCATCATTTACATTAGGTATATCTACTAATGCTATCCCTCTCCTCACCCCCTTCCCCACAACAGGCCCTGGTGTGTAATTTTCCCCTTCCTGTGTCCAAATGTTCTCATTATTCAATTCCCACCTATGAGTGAGAACATACGGTGTTTGGTTTTTTTGTCCTTATGATAGTTTGCTGAGAATGATGGTTTCCAACTTCATCCATGTCACTATAAAGGACATGAACTCATCCATTTTCATGGTTGCATAGTATTCCATGGTGTATATGTGCCACACTTTCTTAATCCAGTCTATCATTGATGAACATTTGGGTTGGTTCTATGCTATTGTGAATAATGCTGCAATAAACATATGTGTGCATGTGTCTTTAAAGGAGCATGATTTATAATCCTTTGGGTATACACCCAGTAATGGGATGGCTGGGTCATATGGTACTTCTAGTTCTAGATCCTTAAGGAATCGCCATACTGTTTTCCATAATGGTTGAACTAGTTTACAATCCCACCAACAGTGTAAAAATGTTCCTATTTCTCCACATCCTCTCCAGCACCTGCTGTTTCCTGACTTTTTAATGATCACCATTCTAACTGGTGTGAGAGGGTATCTCATTGTGGTTTTGATTTGCATTTCTCTGATGGCCAGTGATGATGAGCATTTTTTCATGTGCCTGTTGGCTGCATAAATGTCTTCTTTTTAGAAGTGTCTGTTCATATCCTTTGCCCACTTTTCGATGGGGTTGTTTTTTTTTTTCTTGTAAATTATTTGTTTGAGTTCTGGATATTAGCCCTTTGTCAGATGAGTATATTGCAAAAATTTTTCCCATTCTGTAGGTTGCCTGTTCACTCTGATGGTAGTTTCTTTTGCTGTGCAGAAGCTCTTTAGTTTAATTAGATCCCATTTGTCCATTTTGGCTTTTGTTGCCATTGCTTTTGGTGTTTTAGACATGAAGTCCTTGCCCATGCTTATGTCCTGAATGGCATTGCCTAGGCTTTCTTCTAGGGTTTCTATGGTTTTAAGTCTAACACTTAAGTCTTTAATCTATCTTGAATAAATTTTTATATAACGTGTAAGAAAGGGATCCAGTTTCAGCTTTCTACATATGGCTAACCACTTTTGCCAGCACCATTTATTAAATAAGGAATCCTTTCCCCATGTCTTGTTTTTTTCAGGTTTGTCAAAGATCATATGGTTGCAGATGTGTGGTATTATTTTTGAGGGTTCTGTTTGGTTCCATTTGTCTATATCTCTGTTTTGGTACCAGTATCATGCTGGTTTGGTTAGTGTAGCCTTGTAGTATAGTTTGAAGTCAGGTAGTGTGATGCCTCCAGCTTTGTTCTTTTGGCTTAGGATTGACTTGGCAATGTGGGCTCTTTTTTGGTTCCATATGAACTTTAAAGTAGTTTTTTCCAATTCTGTGAAGAAAGTCATTGGTAGCTTGATGGGGATGGCATTGAGTTTATAAATTACCTTGGGCAGTACAGCCATTTTCACGATATTGATTCTTCCTATCCATGAGCATGGAGCATTCTTCCATTTATTTGTGTCCTCTTTTATTTTGTTGAGCAGTGGTTTGTAGTTCTCCTTGAAGAGATCCTTCACATCCTTTGTAAGTTGGATTCCTAGATATTCTATTCTCTTTAAAGCAACTGTGAATTTGAGTTCACTCATGATTTGGTTCTCTGTTTGTCTGTTATTGGTATAGAAGAATGCTTGTGATTTGTGCACATTGATTTTGTATCCTGAGACTTTGCTGAAGTTGCTTATCAGCTTAAGGAGATTTTGGGCTGAGATGATGGGGTTTTCTAGATATACAATCGTGTCATCTGCAAACAGGGACAATTTGACTTTCTCTTTTCCTGATTGAATACCCTTTATTTCTTTCTTCTGTCTGATTGCCCTGGCCAGAACTTTTAACAGTATGTTGAATAGGAGTGGTAAGAGAGGGTATCCCTGTCTTGTGCCAGTTTTCAAAGGGAATCTTTCCAGTTTTTGCCCATTCAGTATAGTATTTGCTGTGGGTTTGTCATAAATAACTCTTATTATTTTGAGATACGTCCCATCAAAACCTAATTTATTGAGAGTTTTTAGCATGAAGGGCTGTTGAATTTCGTCATAGGACATTTCTGCATATAATGAGATAATAATGTGTTTTTTGTCTTTGGTTCTATTTATGTGATGGATTACATTTATTGATTTGTGTATGTTGAACAATCCATGCATCCCAGGGATGAAGCCCACTTGATCATGGTGGATAAGCTTTTTGATATGCTGCTGGATTCAGTTTGCCAGTATTTTATTGAGGATTTTTGCATCAATGTTCATCAGAGATATTGGTCTAAAATTCTCTTTTTTTTATTGTGTCTCTGACAGGCTTTGGTATCAGGATGATGCTGGCCTCAGAAAATGAGTTAGGGAGGATTCCCTTTTTCCTATTGACTGGAATAGTTTCAGAAGGAACGGTACCAGCTCCTCTTTGTACCTCTCATAGAATTTGGCTGTGAATCTGTCTGGTCCTGGACTTTTTTTGATCAGTAAGCTATTAACTATTATCTCAATTTCGGAGCCTGCTAGTGATCTATGCAGATATTAAACTTCTTCCTGGTTTAGTCTTAGGAGGGTTTATGTGTCCAAGAATTTATCAAGTTCTTCTAGATTTTCTAGTTTATTTGTGTAGAAGTGTTTATAGTATTATCTAATGGTAGTTTGTATTTCTGTGGGATTGGAGGTGATATTCGCTTTATCAATTTTTATTGCATCTATTTAATTCTTCTCTCTTTTCTTCTTTATTAGTCTTGCTAGCAGTCTATCAATTTTGTTGATCTTTTCAAAAATACAGCTCCTGGATTAACATCTTATTACATACATGGTTCACAAATATTTTCTCCCATCCCTGTGATGCAATAATGTTACAATGTATGCAAATCTATAAATGTGACATACCACATTAGCAAAATAAAGAATAAGAATCATGTAATCATTCCAAAAGATGCAGAAAATGTATTTGACAAAATTTAACAACTTTTCAAGACAAAAATTCTCAACAAATTAGCTATGGAATTAATGTACCTCAGTATGAGAAAGGTCATGTTTGACAAGGCCACAGCCAATATTGTAGTCAATAGTGAGAAGCTAAAAGCTTTTCCTCTGAGATCAGGAACAAGACGGGGTGTCCATTCTCACCACTTCTCTTCAACGTAGTACTGAACGTCCTAATCAAAGCAATTAGGTAAGAAAAATAGATACTCAAATTAGAGATGATAAAGTAAATTGACTCCATTTGCAGACAATATAACATTGTATATAGGAAACCCTATATACTCCATAAAAATTATTATAACTAATAAATGAATTCAGTAAAATTGCAGGATACAAAGGCAACATACAAAAACCAATTTTGTTTCTATACAATAAGAAGCTACTCCCCCAAAATAAGAAGATAATCATTTACAATAACATCACATATAATAAAATGCATAGGAATAAATTTAACTAAGGAGGTGAAAAATCTGTACACTGAAAAATATGAAACTTTGATGAAAGAAATTGAAGAAGATACAAATAAATGGAAAGATGCATTATGTTCATGAATTTGGGGAGTTAATATTGTCAGAATGTCCATATTACCCAAAGTAATATACAGATTCAATGCATGTTTAAATTCCAATTGCATTTTTCACAGAAGTAAAGAAAACAGAATCTTAAAATTTATATGGAATCACAAAAGTTCCCAAATAGATAAAACAAGCTTGAGAAAGAAGAACAAAGTTGGAGGCATTACACTTCTTAATTTCAAATTATATTACAAAGCTACAGTAATCACAGCAGTATGATTTTGACATAAAATATCCACACAGACCAATGAAACAGAAAAAAATGAAATTAAACTCTTATCTTACACAACACACAAAATTAAAATGAACTCTTTTCTTATACAATGAAATTAAACTCTTATCTTACACAACACACAAAATTAAAATGAACTCTTTTCTTATACAATGAAATTAAACTCTTATCTTACACAACATGCAAAAATAAATTCAAACCAGTAAGACCTGAAACTATAAAATTCCTGTAACATAGGAGAAAATATCTTTGACATTGGTCTTGGCTATGATTTTTTGGATATGACATGAAAAACACAAACAGCAAAAGGAAAAATAAACAAGTGGGGCAGCATCAAATTTAAAATTTCTGCATAGCAAAGGAATACTTTTAAATGAAGCATAAATAATGAATAAAATAAAACCAAAACATATTGCAAATATGGGAATTATAAAACCTGTATGCTAAGTACTCGAACAATGCAAAATTATATGACTAGTAGTCATTAACTATACAACAATACTTAAAATCAGTTGGCATAAATAATTATTTAGAAATACCATTTAATCCAGCAATTCCATTACTGGGTATATATTCAAAGGAATACAAATCATTCTAATATAAACACACATGCACACGAATGTTCACTGCAACACTGTTCACAATAGCAAAGACATGAAATCAATCTAAATGCCCATCAATGATAGATTGGATAAAGAAAATGTGGTATATACACACGATGGAATACTATGAAGCCATAACAAAATAACAAGATCATGTCCTTTGCAGGGACGTGGATGGAGCTGGAGGTCATTCTTCTTAGCAAACTAACACAGGAACAGAAAGCCAAATACTATGTGTTCTCTCTTGTAAGTGGGAGTTAAATGATGACAACTTATGAACACAAGGAAGGGAACAACAGACATTGGGATCTACTTGAGTGGGGAGGGTCAAGAGTAGGAGGCAAAAGAGGATCAGGAAAAATAACTACTGGGTATGAGGCTTAATACCTGCGTGATTAAATAATCTGTATAACAACCCCCCATGACACAGTTTACCTATATAATAAACCTGCACTTGTACCCTGAACTTAAAATAAAAGTTAAAAAAAATAAAATAATATGTATCAGAATATCCGCTGATAAAATTTTAGAAAACTGTTATATAGCTGAGGGCAGAAATGTACTAATAATTAATAGATGCATAAAAGAAATATTCATAGACATACAGGCTTAAACCACAGTAAGCACATAGTAGCTCATAGTTCCTGTAGCTTAGAGATTCAGGAGCAGCTTAACTGGGAAGTTCTGTCTCAGTGTCTCTCTTAAAGTTGCAGTTGAATTGAATTGTTAGCTGGGATAACAAATATGATGAAGGCTGAAGATCTGCTTCCAAGGTGGCTCACTAACATGGCTGGTGGGTTTCTACCGGCTGTTGGTAAGACCCTCAACCTACCAACAGTTTAGTTCCATATAGGTCTTCCTCAGGGTTGAGTGTCTTCATTACTTGGTAGCCGGCCCCCACTGTGAGCAATCATGAATGAGAAGAAAAAAACAGCAGCACCAATGCCATTTATATTCTACTCTTGACAATCACACGATATAATTTCTGCCATATTGTATTTACTTAGAGACACAAAGTCCAGGCTAAATTCAAGCTGGACTTTGTGTTCACATTTTAAAAGGAAAGGTACCAAAGAATTTTTAGATATACTTTAAAACTACCGCAAGAGGTAACCCATGATTTCATCATCACTTAAAAAATTAATTGAAGCAAAGTCCTCGGCATATAGTTTATTTATGATAAATTGAAAGAGGAACAGATTTAAAAATAATTGTAGTTTATATGTGATGTTTGCCTCTCTAGATAGTTTTAAGCAGATGTACTCCCATAATTCAAGTAATTCTCATTGTAATATTAATATATTAACTAAATTATAAGAATAGAACTAAGAAAGCACATCACTTTTGTTTTGTTTTGTTTTGTTTGTTTTTTAACTGTGTTTACATATAAACAGGAATTGGCACTACTGATTGTGAGTTTAGATAGTTGATTTCTCTACATTTTAACTAAACACAGCTTATTATTATCCAAATGAAAAGTAAGTAATTTTTAATGTGACACTAATCTTAATCTTAAAAGTTTTGATATGTTATTTAACACAACAAACTGAAGCAATCTATTTCCATATTAAAATATTATTTTATTATTAATATTTAATAATCTTCCAGTAGAGTATAGAACAAGTAAAGTCATTAAAGAATTTAAATTCAGTATTTGCCACTCTTAAACTGGTTTGGAAGATAATTTATTTGTATCCTAGTTTACTTACCTGTGTAACAGAATAAAAGCATCACCTATTCTATGAGACTGTTGTGAGGCTTTAAAGTCTCAGAAGAATGTAGACATGTAGCAAGTAATCAATAAATTTAAGCTATTATAGCTATTACAGACAATAATTATTCTAATGTTAAGGCTTTCTTAATTATTTTGATTTTGAAGTAGCGAAATAGCCTCCAGTTCAGGCTTTTTTCTTATGATGCAAGTATCTATTTAAAAGAGAAAAACAGAAAAGGAAAAAAAAAATCAAATTTCCTCTGGGTTTTCAGGCCTCTACATTCAAGTTTTCATTGTTTTATCTGATCATCAGAAATCCACGTAACTAAACTACATTGCGGAGATGACTTTGTAATTATGAAGAAAATGACAGGTAATGAATTGAGAAAACAATCTCCTATGAATTCCTAGTGATTACTGCCATTGTTTTCTTAAATCCTAAGCAGATGAGTATCCCCATAAGAACTATTAGTGAGTATTCATTACACTTTATGAAGGTGTTCCCAAGGTGAACTCAACACCAAGAGCCTTAAGTTCTCAGGTAAGAAAGAGGGGCCTCTGGAGGAAGCTTATACTTAGCGTTTCTGAGTTATGATTATTTTCCTACTTTATTTATATCCACTGCTTTTCTCCCTCCTGTGAGAGAATTAAACAGCAATTCCACTCACTGGGGCAATTAGCTCATTATTCACTGCATTTCAAATGAAATGTTGACATTAAACAGGCCCCTTTAATCATTACATTGACCACAACTAGCATCTATATTGTTCTTGAAGAAAATACCTTGCTCTCCCTGGAATGCCTCCATTATTACACTTACACTTTTCTTAGAAACAAGTAGCACCACAATTTTTATTATAAATTCACTGCAAGTCTCATTTTTTATAATTATTTCTTCCCCCTTCAATTCAGTTTCCTGTAGACAGGACTGACAGAATAGAGGAACCCAACATGGTAGCTTATTTTTAACCTTGATATTTTTCTTTGATAGAGCATAAATCTATACTGCTTTTGTCTCCAAGGTATGAATTATACTGTATACTAGCATTTAAATAAAAAGCAACTATGCTACAAGAATTAACACAAGAAGAGAATATATATTTTATAAATATTGTATATATTATATTTT
>NW_012116154.1:8933775-8936725 GCF_000951035.1 Colobus angolensis palliatus | reverse complement strand
GTTCCTGCGCCCGCGCCTAAACCTTTCCCGCGCGCGCCAAACTCTTCCCGCGCGCGCCAAACCTTCCCGCGCGCGCCCACCTTTCCCGCGCACGCGCAAACATTTTTCCCCGCCCAGGAAGATATGCGGCCTACAGCACAGGCGCAATCCCGCGCCCAGGAAAATTACAAACCCACGGCGCATGCGCAGTTGTAATTTGAGAAGCCCGGGCCCCTGTCACCGCCCTGGCCCAACCTCTTTCCCTGCCAGCCTATATAAGGCATCGCACCACCATTATTAAACGAGACTTGATCAGGCTATTTGTCTTGTCTCCGTTTCTTGTGTTTTCTTGTCTCCTCCATTCCCACTCCCCCTTCCAGGGCCTGTTCGACTGTCCCGCGGGTTGGGACAGGTTGGCTAAAATTACAAAGACTGACAATAACAAGTGTTGACAATTTGTGAAGAACTGGAACTCTCAACCATTGCTGGTAGAGATGTAAAGTAATACATCCACTTTAAAATAAAAAAACAATGAAATTATACCCTTCTGCAGCAACAAAGATGCAGCTGGAGGCTGTTATTCTAAATGGATTAACAGAGGAACAGAAAACCAAATACTGCATGTTCTCACTTATAAGTGGGAGCTAAACATTGAGTACACATGGAAATAAACATGGGAACAATAGATACTGAGAACTAGTAGTTCCCAGTAGGAGGCTATTCCAATCCTTCTAGTGATTCATCCTTTAAGACCCATGACACCAAAGCATGTTTAGTTTAGTGTTTATTATGTATGTTTGAATTTTATTTGATATTCCACTGTGATATGATAATTTAGTTAAACTAATTACTCTAATTAATGCTCAAAGTGGTTTGATTGGATTAAAATGATTTGTGACTATATGTTGTCAATACACATGCTATAAATATGTAAATGTACTCAACACATGTGCACACACACACACACATCAGTGAATCCCAGTTGTGATTAAATGACTGGAATATAAGAAATATTCAGTCTAGAAAGTATTCATATATAACTTTTGTGTAATATTTTGAAAAAAAGAAACTCAACTTCATTTAGATTTAACGGGGAAGTGGGAAATACTGAAAAATAGATTGTTAAAAAACCATTTAATACTGGACAATATGTAGAAATAAAATTATTTGAATTTATTTCCTTTTCCTTTTGTATTATTTTTTAACCAACTACACTAATACCCTGCTTTAATCAATCCATGATAGTTTGTGACATATAGCACATGACTGCACTATGCTAAGTTCTTTGACATAATAACACAATTATAAAATATTTTGTTTTTGTAATATTTTTGGCATAATTTAGATATTTTTTCTTCACAAAGAAAAAATTCAAGTTACAAAATTATATCGAGTCATAAAAATATTTACTTTTAAAAGTTTCTTAGTATTTAGTCATATTTTGTCATGATTAAAAAATTATAGAAAACTACTTACATAAATCAAAACGAGAATGGCAATGTAAGCCGTGGTCAATAACAACTTTGGTGTCGATACTGAATAGATATCTATGTGTTTTGATTAAAAGAAAATTATTATTCAATTAGTGATAAGAACAGGGCATATGAGCTATCTGTATACTCAGGAATCTACACCTGTTATTCTACAAAGAAACTTAACTGAGGAAAGTAGTGACAAACCATTCACAGGTGGACCCCTGAATATGAAAACTCCTTTTAGCTCAATTCTACGGTCAATGTCCATCATCAGTTGTTAATACAACAATCCCTTTTTATCTCCAATAACAACAATAAAAAGAGAAACTTCTGTGGGATTACCTGTTGCATGCACCAGAGAATGCATGGTGCTCATGTAGCCAGGTGTGCACAACAGGAAGGAGTTAAGATGAAACTGTCAGAACGATAACAATCGTGCCTTGATGAGTTTGTGTTATTTTAAGACACACCTGCTCCAAGTCAGCAGGATTTCTGAGGAAAGTCAGAAATGCGTTGGATGTATCCCAAGGCACATAAAAGATTGAATTCACTTCTGTCTAGCTGATGTTCAGAAATTTACAGCAGTGCTGACTGGGCTAAATGCCTTTCTTGCAAAATTCCAGAAGACACAGTGTTGCATTTGTAAGAGAAAATTACATGGAAGATCCTTTGTTAAAAATGCATAACCTCCTCTCTGCCCTCACCTATCTTTCCTCCCACTTGAGTTGAGATGTTGGACATTTCCAAAGTAGAAATGTGATGAGAAGATAAACCATTATTTGAAATGAAAAACTGGTGTCAGTTCACAATTTTAGGATTGATGATTCATGAAGGGCTAGTTTTTAAAAACATTAGAGTTTAGAAAGAAAACAGTGTCCATATATACACACACTCAGAAAAAAAAAAATCAAGTTAAAGAGTGTTACAATAAACTATTTTTCCATTGTTCTTTATACTTTCCATTATTTACTAATTTTTGCTAAAGAATATTCACTAGTTATATAATCAGAAAAATAGGCAATAAAGGTTTATTGGTATTTATTGAGGTAGTATTGAAAAATATGGAAATTAGAGCCAGAATCCAATATTTATTTAGAAAATTTAAATGATCTATAGCCTATTGTAATACATTTTAAATATGTAATATTTGCTGCAACAGCTAATATTTTAGATTACAATTTTCAAGGGAAAATTGCAAAACCATAGCATTCATATGTCAATAAGGCAGATGACAAATAGGATTTTATTTGAAAATCTTCAGAGAGCTATGTCATATATCTATCAATATATAATTATTATATATATATAACTATAAAAAAGATCATGACAAAATATTTACTCTTCAGATTCTCACGCATGTAAAAGAACATCTAAAAAACATTAAGGAGGTATGCGTAATGGTAGGAAGTAATGATGTATAGGAGGCAAAAGCAAAGTTCTCACCTTCTAGAGGGTACAAAAAAACAAAGTGTGTGTGTATATATATTATATGTATA
>NW_012116154.1:8881540-8927370 GCF_000951035.1 Colobus angolensis palliatus | reverse complement strand
AACATTTTGAGATTTTGTTATTTTACTACTCAGATAGTTATCAATGAACTGGCCTGAACCATTTTTCTTTCTTTCTTTCTAGTGCAAATATAATGCTTTCTCAAAAAAATTATAAACCCTAAAAATAATTTTATTTTAACCACAATATTAACATATAGCAATTTTATTCATTCATGTATGTATTAGTAATGTATTCCCTCAAAAATAGATGTTTCTTAGTGATGCATACAAGTGTATCTGATGAATATATCTGAATGAAAATTTGAATTACAGAAACATGGCTCCAATAATTCTTACCAACAATTCGGAATCAGTGTGAAATTATTTTTTCAAGTGTTCTAGGGTTTCAAGGAGCTGCCTACACTTTAGATGAGTTTTATATTACTTCATAGTCATTACCTCATATTCTCTTCATAATGATGTCTTCAATCTTTCTTTTTCCAATATATTGTATGCTTTTATATGAAACTATATATAATTATTATATTATATATATTATAATCAACCCTCAGGTTGATGCATATTGGATCAACTTATTTAGTGTTAACATTACATAAATATGCAATCATGGCAACCTCAAAATGAAGGTCTGAAGTGATATTTCTTAAACTTACTGAGAAAATCCTAAGATATACTTTAGTTTCAGCAGTTCCCTTGACAAAGATCAGGGAATAGAGTTTGGAAACCACAGATTTTTGAGGTTTTGGTGGTGATGGTGTTGATTTTAATTGTTAAAATAGAAATAATAACAGGATTTACATATTGGGATTGTTCTGAGAATTAATTGAGATAATAAATTTAACTCATAATCTGGCATACGAAACAGCAAATAAATATTGGTTATTACTATTACACAGTATATGAAATACAGATTATTCTTCTTGCAGGAAATTTTCCAAAAATACTATTTCTTTGAAAGATTCTTTCAATAAATCTTGTGTGGTTCAATGTTTAAGAATATTCTCATGAAATGAATGCATTAAGTACACCAATTCTGTATGATCACTACATGAAAATAAATAGGCTTCATTCAGTAGGCAGCTAAGTTTTGATAGGGCTTAAATCTGCTTATGAAAATTCAAAAACCTACTAGCCCATGAAGCTGAATAGAAAGCCACCTAATGTCTTCAACCCAATAGAGACTTAAGCCAATGCAACACCTCTTGAGAAGAACTAGTGTGAAAATGATTTGGATCAGGTAATCACATGTATGAATGAACACCCAGTCTATGATATTCTATTCCAGAAAACATAGTTGTATTATAAATGCCTGGAAAAAATTGAAATTAGGACACCAAATACTTATGCTATAAAAATTATATAATTTATCTCATGTATATATTGATATATGATTCTTTCTGATGCATTCACCAAATACCTACAAACTGTAAATACGGTCATAACAAAATATCTACTCTTCAGATTCTCACACATGTAAAAGAACATCTAAAATAAAAACATTAAAGAGGTGTGAGTAATGGTACGACGCAATGAAGTATAGGATGCAAAAGCAGGGTCCTCACCTTCTAGAGGGTACAAAAAACCAAAATGTCATGACAAAGTGCTAGAATGTTTATGTATTTGTTAAAAAAAGAAATTATGCTTCAAAAATGCACTGAATGTTGTTCAATAACATGACAAGTACATAGGAGGAGAGCAGACAAGGATAGTCTTACTTTTCTATTTACTTCTAATATATTGAGATTCATGGCTATTTCTAATTTTAACTGATAAATATCCTTGCACTATGGACAAGAGAAAAAATTTCAAAAATATTCTGGATCAAAGATAGTTCAAGGTACACATGCACAAGTGAACCAATAGGAAAAAGCAGGACTGATATTTTTTATATGTCTGATATTAGCCTATCATCTGCCAATTTACAAAGTAAATCATAATCTGGTCAGATCCAATGGGAAATATGACCCATAATTTTCAACTTATTAACAATGTCTTAGAAATACAGATTCACTTAAAATATTAAAATGTAACTTGCTCTAAGTATATATATTTTTCCTAAAAATTCACTAATTTTAGAACGGAGTTCTTTAAAGTATTATTTTATCAATAGTTCAATTCTTTAAAAGTTCTGCTATGTATTTTTTGTAACATAGTTCATATTTAAGGTAAACATTTTTACATAAATTAATATGTGTTTTAAGGAAGGAAAACAGTGTTATACTAATTTGGATATGTAATCACATAATTTTGACAGCTTTGGAAGACACCGTAAAGTGAGTGATTAACTTGCATAGACATCGGTGTCATGGAGAAGGATTATTCACGAACTGGGAGTGAAGGATTGGGAGCAATGCACTGGTTCCAGGTGACTACCTAAGAACATGATGTACAAAGGTAAACAACCACATTTTGTAGACGGGGACACGAGAGGTTTCAGCTAGCACAGCATAATAGATTGCATGAGTACTTTATTTTTAATTTCTAAAATCACATATAAATTAAGACAGAACAATTAAGATGGAATCACAGCCTGGCACTGTGGCTCACGCCTGTAATGCCAGCACTTTGGGAGGCCAAGGCAGGCAGATCACCTGAGGTCAGCAGTTCCAGACCAGACTGGCCAACATGGTGAAGCCCAGCCTCTACTCAAAATACAAAAATTAGCTGGGCGTGGTGGTACCCGCCTGTAATCCCAGCTACTTGGGAGGCTGAGATAGGAGAATTGCTTGAAACCGGGAGGTGAAGTCTGCAGAGAGCTGTGATCTGTGATCGTGCCTGAGCAACAGAGCAACATTCTGTCTCAAAAAAAAAAAAAAAAGAAAAGAAAAGAAAGGAAAAAAGATGGAATCAAACATTTGAGAGGTAGAAGAGTCTAACATAGTCATTGAGGGAAATGGTTTTCAAACAATTGTTTTCAATAGAAATATTTCTTTGGAAAAAGTGAAGCCTAACACGGAAAGTGAGAGAAGAGGTCATGTTTTAATTTGAGACACTGTAGAGGGTTGAAATGAGCTCAGCCTCCTTCATTAGCATTCCCTTCCAATGGTAGCTCCCTTTGAGTGGTGAGAAATCTCTGAAGTAGCTCCAGAGCTCAGCCTAAACAGTAACATACATATTATCAATTCTTCCTTCTACAGTTGAGCAAACTGGAAACAATTTCTGTTAAACCATGTGCCTAAATTCTCCAAATTAAATGGAGAACTGAGACTAGACATATGAATCTTTCCTTAGATGAACTTACATCACTGTGTAAAGATGCCATGTCTTAACTAATGATTAAATAGATATGGTAATAGTAATATGATTATTACTGTATCCATAATCTATAAATGCCTAAATTATGTTTATTAATATAATTTTTGCTTTTAGAAATTACCAATTTTAATTTATGAAGTTAAATACTTATCATTATAAAATTTCATACAGAATAAGACTTTGGTAAATTATTATAAAGAAAATCCAATAATCATTCAAGTAAAAAGCTTCAAATAATGACATCTTAACAATCAATTGACCTGGTGCAGTGGCTCACGTCAGTAATCTCAGCACTTTGGGAAGCCGAGGGGGGTGGATTACCTGAGGACAGGAGTTCAAGACCAGCCTGGCCAAGATGATGAAACCCCATCTCTACAAAAATTTAAAAATTATATGGGCGTGGTGGCATGTGCCTGTAATCCCAGCTCTTCTGGTGGCTAAGGTGGAAGAATCACTTGAACCTGGGAGGCGGAGGTTGCAGTGAGCCGAGATCGTGCCATTGCACTCCAGCCTGGGTGACAGAGAGAGACTCCCTCTAAAAAAAAAAAAAAAAAAAATATTTACTTTCATATTTTAACACAATACTATATACATATACACTATAAACATATATAATACATATTTTTAACATAATACTAGTTAAAAAATGATACCAACAAAAAGATTTAAGAAATATGCAGACATTCCATCTATATTACTGAATACATTGTACAAAAATAAAAAGTAGTTAAATAAAAATAAAAATCTATTTTATACATTTTTGGGCAAAACAAAGACATTCACTAATGGAAACAACTCACAATTGGAGACATAATCACGTCAAATGAGATGATTTAACAGGAAGTGAAGGTTCTTGCTGCATTGTACTCAATACAGAGTGTTCTGGTGTTGATACCATGGATAAACATTTATGCACAAAAATAAGAATGAATTCAGATAGTTTACATGATGTGTACAACCTATTCATTGTCATATCTAATTCTAACTGCTTTAGATGAATATTAGTTGTTAAAAATAACATTTGATTATTTTGAGGAGATTAACAAATCAACTCACAGCACACCTGAAACACATTTGCATCATAAATATAAATGTGCTGCCAAAAATAATCAGCTCTAAAATATTAATTCCCATCTTTTATTTCCTTTTCTTAAGGAAATGAAAAGCCCAAACACTGTGAAACACATTACAATAGCTAATATTTCCAGAAGTTCTATTATGTGCTCAACATCATTCTATAGATTATGTATGTTCAGTCTCATTTTAATTACCATTTTGTAGGTCAGGGATTGACAAAATGCTGCCCTGGTCTAAATTCAGCTTGCCATCGTCTTGTAAATACAGTTTTATTGGACTGCCATCTTGCCCATTAATTTGTATTGTCTCTGACTGCTGTCATGCTATGATGGTGAAATTGAATATGTACAACTGAACATATGACCAGCAAACTTTAAAATATTTATTATCTGGCCCTTTACCAAAAATGTTTGACAGCCACTGATGTAGATAATATGATTTCAATTTTCAAGTAAGCTTAATATCAGGATGGAAGACACAAACTGTAGATTCTGAAGTAAGAGTGGAAATTCAATTTTGACTGACAGCAGGTGATTATGTTTCTTATATTACACAATATAGACATTCAGAAAATAAACTACACAAGGATATGATTTTTATGAGCTGTTCGTGCACAAATATCTTGGAGTTTTACTTGACTGAAGGTTAAGGGAAAAGTTTATGTAATCTTATGCAAAGTTTATAGTGCAATAGAATCTAGCCTGCAGGCTTTACAGTATATACAGTTCTACTTTACAGACACTCCAGACCAATATCTCTATTTCTCGGTATTCATTTGTTCTTTTATTCTCCTTTCCTGTTAGAACAGAAAGAATTTTCCTTTTAAAATTCACTTTACTTTGGACCCCATTTCTTCTACTATTCCAAGGTTCCTCTTCTCTCAATTGGTTTCTTTCTTCACAGACAACATTTTGAAAAAAATTGTCTGTAATTACTGTGTCTATTTTTTCACCTCTGATACACTCCAGTCCTTGTTGTAGGCTGGCATCTGTCTCATCCAGTCCACTGAAAAGGTTGTGTTTAAGGTTATGGTTAAGAATATCATTGCTGGAGAGATCATTACACATCTTTGCATCTTTAACTTATTTGACTCTATATTTTACACTATCAGATACTCCACTGATATTGAAATCGTCCATTCTCTCAGGTGTTGTGAAATCACACATTCAGTGTCTCTCCCTATTTTTCAAGCCACTCCTCTTATTCGTCCTTGATGGTATCTATTCCTCTATTTATGCTATAAATATTACTGTTCCAAACCTTCAGTAACAGGATTTATCTTTTTATTCTATGTATTCTCCCAGGTAATTTTATTGATTACCATGTCTTTAATATGTGTGCAATTAACAACTATGTATTTTAGTCCATATTTCTCATTAACTCTAGAATTATATAGCTAGCTAAACTTTCTATGTATTTACTAACTACCCTGATGGCATCTCAAAATTAACATGTCTCAGGCTAATACCACCATGGCCTCTGTCAAATGTATCTTTTTCTCCCTCATGAGTTTGTCCTCTATCACAATAAATAAAATTTTCCTCTCTACCCAGGCCCAAGACAGACAGAAATCTGAATAATACAATCAAGGCTGTATGAAATTATAATGCCAAACTATTAATTAAAATGAGAAATGTAGCCATCAACCAGATTGGCATGTTCATGGTTGTTGATTGATGCTTTTGCCCTAAGGCAAATCAAAATGGAAAAAAAATATCAAAATTCAAAAGTTGTTTGGGAGCATAAATTTATAGCCAAGTTTATTTATTTCAGACCTCCATGTCACTGGATGAAACGAAACCTTAGATAAATATTTATGGAAGACAAACAACTCCAATTTCAAAGAAAAATATCTGTTAAATTGCATTTCACAAAGCTGGTTACTCTATAGTTGTTTGATTTTAAATATTCACTAATAATGATACGGGAAATGCAGATAAGTAAAAAGAAGTTTCAAGACAGTATCTGTATGAAGACCTCATATATATTATATTATCACCTATCTAGAGACTGATACCAATGTAGTAGAGATTTTAATATTTATCTATGATAAAGATATATAATAGAGATAGGTAGAGATAGGTGTCTAGCTATATATCTGAGTATATATTTAGAGATATAAACTAATGTTAACGGAGAAGACCACTACCTAACAGAACTAAGTAATAGCCTACTTTTTACGCTCTAGCCATTTTGCTTGGGAGCATTAACTTAAGCATTCATTTTCTTAATTGTGCTGAGTTACACAGCCACAGAGGGATAAAGGTATGGTAAGAATTTGTTTAAAAAATAAGATACAGCCCCTGCTCTATTGTGCAACACAAGACAGACATTCACATATTGAAGCTGACTATTCCACACGTTACTATTTCTATGTGATGGGAATATTGATATGACTAAGATGGTAGAATCCATTTACACTAGAATATACATTGTCTGAGTAGGCAAACATAAACAAAATGCACAATAAAATTTCAGGTAGAAATAACATATACTAGAGTTGGAAAGTGGGTCTCTGGGGAGGCTTTGCTGCATAGCGTAAGCAGTGATGATTTCTCTGTGGGGTTGCCTTTGAGCTGAGATCTGAATGAAATCAGGGAGAAAGCCACAGGAAGATCTGAGGGAGACAACATTTCAGCAACGGGCAACAATGGCAAAGGCACTCACATAGGAGAGATTGTACAGCAGTTGTTGCTGCAGCATAGTGAATGATGGGGAAATACAGCAAAGGCAATCAAAGATGTGGGCAGGAAACAAACCTCAACGAATATTTTCACATTTCTGCGTGGCCGGGGCTTTCCGAACAACGAGTACTGATATCTGAGTTAAAGGACATTTGAATAGCAGCCCCAGAGGCCTCCAAAGAGATATGAACTCTTGTCTCTCCTCGGTCACATATTGACCTTTCAGAGTGGTAAGGTGCAGACTTTCCCTGCTCTTCACAGAAGGAGTGCATTTACATTGCAAAGTATTCCTGCCTTTCTCTGGAGGGGAGGAGAAACAAATCTGCGCGCCATTCTACGTACAGGTTTCAGTATCATAATTTTGGGACTCCTCTCCTGTGGTGCAAACCCCATTTGCATGTATAAGTGACATTAGACATTTGTGTAATTGATGTAGAGGCAACCAGAGCTAAGGTGCTCTGTGAGTAGATATCAATCTGTTCTTTGATTCAGGAACTTCCTGTTTACACTAACAAATATAAAGACTTAAGAGTTATAACCAAGGAACTTCCTTTTGCACTTCCCGAAGATATTTGATTTTTATTTCAGGTGAGAGCTTAATGGTTACTTTGACCAAAGTAGTAGGTGTGGAAATTTTGATAAGAAGTAACAGTAAAAGATGCACGTTGAGTGGAAAGCTTATGGAAAGCTACACAAATTGTTGACAATGGTATGACTAAACTGGACTCCCTACCTCTACACTTACCCATCTAGAGTTAATTTGCCATACAGTAGCTGGAAGAGGTTCTTCAAAGCAATATTTTGAATCACATCACTTTTCTGCTAAAAATCATTCAGTGGCTTCCCTTTTTACAATAAAATTCAAAGTCTTTAGCTCTAATCATGCCCCACAAAATTTTATATTAATTTACTTTTCCTCTTCACTCATCAATATTTTTCTGATTCCATTTCCCACCATGTTCACTTCCAGCCACAATGGCCTCCTTGCTGTTTTTCTGACTGACAAGGTACATCCCTGCCTCAGTGCCTTTGTAAGTTTAACTTCTGTCTGGAAATTCTTAGTTCAGATATCCACATAACTCACTCCATCACTGCACACAGGTCCCTGCTCAAGTGTAACTTCAGCAAGAGGCCTGTTCTTGCCACTATCAAAATCTCATACCAATCAAAAATGTTTTTATATTAGTCTTTCAAATCTCTTTAACATAGCGCTTATTAGCACCAGCTACGTTTTATATATTTGTGTCTCTGTGTTTACTAGTTTCTTTTTAACAAGAATGTAAACCCAGTACTTTAAAGATTTATTTTTTCATGCTGAATTCCAAAGATCTTGAATAGTGCCTTGTGCAAACTAGATTTTCATTAAATAATGAATAAATAAATGTATGAGTGGAGTTATTGGATTTAATCTTTGAAAAAAATAAAATGAAGACATTGAAAATGTGTTAATCTACCGGGGTATGTAATACCACTTATGGATTTGTGGAAGATGATGGCAAGAACAGGTTTGAGGGAGAATTTACACAGATTAATTCAGACAAGGATAAAAATTGTTATTTTAAAATGTTAAAATAACATAATACAAAATGTGTTAAGATGTAAATTTAGATAATAAATGTAAAGTATTGAAAAGAACATTGATTTCAGAACACAAATATTTGAGTAAATGTAAAGTATTGAAAAGGACATTGATCTTAGAATACAAATATTTGAGTTTAGAATTTCACTAATCCTCATGGAAATTCTCTAGCCTCTCTTATCTGGTTTTACTGGTTTCTGTCCTTCTGGCTTTTACACTTATTTTCTTTACCAGCTTAAGTTCATTAGATAATGATTACTTGAATTATTTCCCCAGCCTTTATCTTACTCACTTTTGAGAAATAGTGTTTTATGTTGATTGCTGTGCTTTCTCCAGAATCAAACTCCCAGGACATGACAACTATATTCAATACTTGCTTCTGTTATCATTTTTATAAGCGTATCATTGTTCTCTGGTTGTTTATTAAATGAGAACAGTTACTGATTATGTTGCATTGTGGATCCATAATGCTATTTAAAATAAAAAGCACAATATTATAATTTAAGATGATCTGGTCTACAGAAACACAGTCTAATTGGAATTAATTTAGATAGTCAATCACAACTGTTGATGCTGCCAACAAGGGCTCAAATTAGTGCCAACATTGATTGTGGTTATTTTCTCACAATTGTTTTATGGGTATTAAGTGGAATGCATAATAACATTGAGCTCAAAGGAACCCTGCTGCTTCCTCCTTCAAACGCAATTTACTACCATTTGCTGGAAATCTCCACATCCACTCATCTTTTTTCCTAGCTTGTTACAGCATTGATTCAAAACCCTTGTTTTTCCATTAGTTGCATCTTATACAACAATTTATCAAATGTCTTGCTGAGATCTAGGTAAAAGACTCCCACTGCCTTTGCTTCATTTACTTCCTCATTCTCTGCAAACACTTGATCAGGTCTCCTGGGCCATATCCTTTTATTCTCATACAATGCTGGCAAATGGTACATTTGAAGCTCTTCTGACAACTTAGACGCTTGTTTATTATAATTGGAACACTCACTATTTAAAAAATGATGAGTTTACCAAGAGTTTTTGTTGTTGTCATTGTTGTATTTTTTATTTTGTTTTGTTTTACTGTCAAATTAAGCATTTAAATCGTTTTTCTATTCAGATTCTCATAGGGATGACAGAAGAAGTATGCTTTAGAATTGTGTACCTCTTTTGTCTCTCCTCCTCATATCTCTTCAAGGAGTGCTGATCACTTTCTCTCTCCTTCTGAAACTCTTTCCTACTTGGGCTTTTTAAAACACCATTTCTTGCTGATCCTCTTCCAATTTTTCTGACCGTTTGCTGCTTGCCTTCTTTTTCTACTTCTTCCTCCAACAGTTATCTGAACACTGGTGTTCATGAAAGTTTCCATACCCATCCCATTATTCGTCTCCTGCCATATATATTCTGGCAGCGGGGATCTCTTTTATTCCCGTCACAAACCTTGTTCTCTCCCTTGAAACAGATGTCTACATGTTTGCCGGACGTTGCTAACTTGTCTTTAACATTCCTGAATCCAAAGGAATGTTAAACTCAACATTTGTATAATTGACCTCATTTTTCATACCATAATAACCTTGACTTCCTCCTTTATTCCCTTTCCATTTAATGTTAATATCTTCTACCTTGTTGCCCAAACCAGAAAATTGAGAGCCACATTAAATCTCTTTTCTCCCTCTCTCCAAATACAATTAATCACATCCTGCTGGTTTTTATCTTGTGCAAATTTCTAAATTTGGTTTCTTTCTTTTAAAGGCTCTCATAGTATTGTGTTAGGGTTATACCAAGAGCCTCCCACATCCCCTTGCTATGATAGATAGGCTTTCTCAAAGCCATCCACACTTTATAGCAGCACTAATTCATTTCACAGCAACTTTTACAATCTGTCAATTGTTCTCCATCATGTAAGGTTATGTTTTAAGTTCTGTAGCTTTTAGAATAAAGTCCTTCATACTGTGACCTACCTCTGTCAATCTGAAAATGTAACTCCTGACAATTTAAATTCAGTTACAGTTTCTTCATGTATGTACCTATGATGGTCCTTTTGTCTGGAAATAATTTTCTTCATCTGACCTTATACAATATTTCAAAAAACCATGGTGGGTTTCCTCTTTAGAGTTGCTACATGTCTTCTCTTCTGCGCTCTCAAGGCATCCTACAAGTACAACTTCATCTCAGTTGTCACCTTATGTTCAAAATAAACATTTACATGGATTTGCTTTCACTAGCATGTGAGTTTATTAAGTCAGGTTTTAATGCTTTTTTCATCTTTTTTTTTTTTTGAGACGGAGTCTCACTGTGTCACCCAGGCTGGAGTGCAGTGGTGGGATCTCCGCTCACTGCAAACTCCGCTTCCCAGGTTCACACTATTCTCCTGCCTCAGCCTCCAGAGTAGCTGGGACTGCAGGTGCCCGCCACCATATCCAGTTAATATTTTGTATCTTAGTAGACACTGGGTTTCACCGTGTTAGCCAGGATGGTCTGGATCTCCTGACCTCGTGATCTGCCCGCCTCAACCTCCCAAAGTGTGGTGGCATAAGTCACCATATCCAGCCTCTTTTCATCTTTTTGTAACTAATATTTAGCACTGCATTAGTCTCACAGGAAGAATAAGTAGAATTTACTCGAACAAAACCTTTTTAGCAAATTTTTCTGTCTTCATCTACCTTGAGCTTTGAAACATTTTATACTCTTAGCAGTCTTCTCTCTTTTAAATATTCATTTTCTTGCTTTCTCCTATGAATATGCAACTTATTACTGTCATTTTTCAAAGTCCCTACACTTCTCCCCACGATTTAAGTGTTGGTAGATATTTAGAACATCTACGTGTTCTTGGCTTTCAACTCTCTACCTTCTTTGCAGGTGAACAGATTTATTTTTGTGATTTAATTTATTATCATTATGTTGACAACTTTCATATTAATATCCTTGGTTTCTGTGATATTTAATACTGAGATGTCAACTTGATTGGATTGAAGGTTGCAAAGTAATGTTCTGAGGTGTGTCCATGAGGTTGTTGCCAAAAGAGATTATTATTTGAGTCAGTGGACTGGGAGAGGCAGATCCACCCTCAGTCTGGGTGGGCACCAGCTAATCAGCTGCTAGCATGGCCAGAATAAAAGCAGGCAAAAGAACATGGAGAGTTGAGACAGGCTCTTTCTCCTTTGCTGGATGCTTCTTGTTCTCAAACATCAGACTCCAGGTTCTCCAACTTTGGGACTTGAACAGGCTTCCTCGATCCTCAGCTTGCAGATGACCTATTGTGCGACCTTGTGATTGTGTGAGTTAATGCTCCTTAATAAACTCCCCTTTATCTATCCATCTATCCTATTAGTTCTGTCCCTCTAGAGAAACCTGATTAATAAAGTTCCACATCTGCACATTCCATTGTCAAATAACATTTTTCTTGAATCTATTTGGTACATCAAATTTAACACATGCAAATTTGAATTTACTATATTCTTTCCAAAAAGAAAATACATTTCGGTGGTCAGTATCTTAAAGATGAAACTTTCTCCCATCCAACTGGTAGGTTAAGAAACCTGGAATTTACACTAAACACTCTCTTTTCTGTCAGTAGTCACCACCTGTAACTCAATTATCAAAACTGACTCCTCTTATTGTATATATATATATATATATATTTTACTTCACTTCCTCCCATAGAGCAAGCCACCATCATCTTTTTTGTACCACTACAACAGCCTGATAATAAGTTACTCCATGTCCAGGGTGCTTTTCCTTCAATCTATTTAGACTACAGTTAAAGGGATTAAAAATTTTTTAAGAAGAGTTCATCCTCTCCTCAACCCTTGCCAAACATGTCCACATCTAAATCAGTAAACTCATATTTATCATGTTTATGTTACCTTTCATGGCAAAGAGAAATTAAGGTTGCAAATAAAACTAAAGTTGCTATTAGTTGACCTTAAAATAAATGAGATTATTCTAGATTAGGCTGATGGGCCCAATATAATCACAGGGCTTGTTAATAGTGGAAAAAGTAATCCTAAAGGAGAATCAAAGAGAGGGCAGAATCAGAACGAGTAGACCTGGCATTGCTGACTTTGCAGGTGAGAGAGAAATGAATGCTAACAAAAGTCAAGGAAAGCCAAGGACAGCCTCCAAGAGCTAGAAACGATAAAAAATGAATTCTCTTTCTGAATGCCTCCAGAAAGGAATGCATTCCTGCCAACACCTACATTTGAACACAGTAAGAGATGCATCAGACTTCTGAACTACAAAATGGTAAGACAATAAATATGTGTTCTTTTAAGACCCTAAATTTGTGATAATTTGTCACAGCAGCAATAGAAAATTACTATGCTACCTAGGAGATAAACAAGTTCTGCATCGTTTCTTTTCATATATACATTTTATCTTCTATAACTCCACATTTCTTGTATTTTAATCACAAATTAAGTAACATTTCCTGAAAAAAGCTTTCCTTAATCCATATTTCTCTCCTGTAGTCTCCTTATCTCCTAATCTATCTAACACCTTAAATAATCACTAGCATAGAGGACAATCTGAATAAAATGATTTATGAGGCAGTTATATGATGAGTCTCTGTTTCCTTAAATTGACTGTGAGTCTGAGAGAGCAGATGCCACATCTTTACACCCCACTTTTTTATGTTCAGAGCCATCACAGTGCCTTGCACTTAGTAGGCACTTAGGAGATAGTTGTTAAATAGGTGAGTGAGGAATTAAGTGAATGCATTTGTCCACTGCCTTCTGTGTAATATTAAAGTAAAACATTTGATATACATGATTTATCTGACTATTCACAAAATGGTGTAATAATTATATCTATTTCAGAGGCAAGAAAATTGGAGCCTGGCATAGCTAAAAATTTTTCTTAAGGCCATGTGGTAAGTGATGGCATAGTCACAAGAAATAAAAGAAAAACAGATCTTTTTGAACTCACTAACTGTATTTTTTCACTACATACTATGTCTTTTGAGGGATGCTACTATGGACATCAGCAAATGCCAAGTCAACCATCCCACTTGAGTCCTACTGATAACTGAAGTCATCTAGAAACACGAAGAGCCTGAAATGAAAGTATTTTTGCCTTTCATTTTTCTATCTAGCACCTAGTATAGTGCAAAGCATAAATCACCACTCAATAAATATGTTTCAAGTAAAATGAATGAATGAATCGATGAATGAGGAAACAAATATTCTAGATGCCTACCTCTTTTTACTGGGGATAGAAATAATGCCTATGAGAGAGATCTGGAAATAAAAGAATATCTTAGCAGATAAACTTTTCAGTTATAGTTTTCTTTCTTTCTTTATTTTTTTCTGAAGCTGGATCTGATATCTTACCTCCTGTTTCCTAGTTCCTTTTAGTATTTGGAATGGGTAGAGGAAATAAGACCCTTCTATGTGAGGATATAACAGTTCTATCATTGTACTGGACAATAAGAGAAAGTATCTTAAACAAAGTAATATCATCTATCTACATTAGTGTGACTTTAATTGTATTTAACTTTGTGGAAAATAAAAAAAGGACAAATAAATGGAAAATAGAGACAGCATATGTAGTAATTACTGTCAAAAATAATAGTGAATAAAAATAAAAAATTGAATGGAAATCAGAAGTTCATATCTCAGTCCAAAAGAAACTTGACATTATATTTTGAGGTTTTTTTCCGCCTAAGACTCTCAGGAAATGTAATGTACCAGCTCATTATTATTGTTCTAGTAGTTTTACCTTTGTAGGAAAACAACAAGTTTCATTATGATTTTGCCATTCATCTGAATCCTTCTGATGTGCATTATAGTTTGAAGTCATTTAAAAGCTATAACTATTTGAAGGCAATATTATCCTTCATTAGAGTCTTTTAAGAGTTCATCAAAATGTGTAGCTTATACCAGTCCACATATAGCTGGTATGATCTTTGAGCTAATTTCCTCTATTTAACGGGAAATGTCAATGTAGTATAGTGTAGAGGGTAAAAACATAGGCTCAAAGTTAGGAGTTGAAAATAAATATTCCTTCCAAACCTTACTTGCTCAGTTTATTTTTCGGTGTTGCAAGTGAATAATAAAAGGAATAGCTGCACAGTTTTTTGAGGATAATGAGGCAAGGCACTCATTATACTTTGTATAGTACCTGATGTGCTAAGATACAAAAGCAATTAGTATGACTTATCTTTATTATATCATAATTTCAATCATAACATTCTCATTACAAAATATATAACATTCTAAAATCTCATCACACAAAAGAGGAGTCTTTAATGATTTTCTTGCTGGTTAAATACTGAAACTCCTTTATAGAATTTCAATATTTACTATCCTGGACAAAGACTCAAATCTTTTTATATATCCTCAGTGATGGACTTGACACATAGCTGTGACTTTTTTCAGACATATATTATTAGTACTCCTCCAAATAACCATTTTATTTTGTACTTATAATGTGAAGGTTTATTTTTCCATACCCTGCTGAGTGACACAATGTCTCAGAGTCTCTATCTGAGAATTTGGAGGCATTTACTCCACTACTTATCCAAAAATAACTCTTGAAAAGTTTATTCATTTTTTTAAAAAAAAGTTGTTATTTTGTTTATAAGGAATTGCTGGAAGTTGATCCCTGGCTAGGGAGCACTCTCCCTCCTTCTTGTAAAGGGGTGCTTAGAAATAGAATAGTCGTTTTTGTTTGTTTGTCTGTGCTCTTTTGTCTTCCACAACTGAATCAGCCTAATATAAATGATTATGTAATATTAATATGAAATAGGTAGAGAGCAAATGCTAAAGTCAATTAATCTCTAATGCAAGGGATTGATATTTCAATGAGTCATTGCAATTGTAGTGCTATTTCACCCTGTTTGTTTGGTCACTTATTTATTTATTCAGAGATTTATTAAGGAATTACCTGTCAGGTATGGTACTGTTGTGTTTGTTGCAGTAAAACCATTAAAGACAAAGAATCCCTGTAACTTGGTTCTTGATTTCTTATTATTGAATCAGATGCAAACAACAAAGGGAATTGTGTTCATGTTATTGCAATTATAGTAAAATAAGTAATGGAAGTTCTTGTGATGGTGTTAAATATGAAGTTTTGAGCGACAAATTCTTAGTACTAGTTTAATATTTTCTGTGTATTTATCAATATATTCTTAAGATATTTTACCTAAAATCTGCTACCATTTTAAAAACCTAATCCCAAATGCGATTACACACACTATTTGTCATCAGCTAAATGTTCTATAAACTTTCACCTTATTTCATTAATTGTAAAATACATGCTTAAACACATATCAAACAAAAATCTACTTTACTTTTTCTAGAAAGTTGTACTTTTTTTTCTGACCTATGAAGAAGCAAAATTTTAAAAATTGATTTGGACACAAAAACCTGTTTCTAGTATCTTTGTTTCGTTTCCACAAATCATTGTTCAGAACGGTGAGCCAATTTACTATTAGTTTCATTGATCCTTTCCACTGATCTTACATGACTGTAAAGAATTTTGTCAAAGGCTTTCCAAACATCTAAGTTTAAAATCCTCTTTAACTTCTTTCCTACATTGGTCTACCTGGAGTGAAGTCCCTGAAGAATTTCACAAAAGTAGAGAGTGATTCCTTTTATTCTCTAAATGTGTGTTGTCTGTTCTTAATCAAGCTGAGCTTTTCAAAGTGGTCCTCGTTTGATCTCTAAAAATAGTTTCTAAAAGTTTTCAACATAACAGAAGTTAAAGGAAACTGTCTGAAATATCTAAGTGTGTTTCCAAGACTGCTCTTCAGTTTATGTTTTGTTTTGGTCACAAATCAAAAGGAATATTTTCTTCACAGAAAAAATATAAAATATTGTAATGCCAACAACATGCCTTTTTAGTTAAAATCTTAAATTTGTTCATAAGGATATTTTCGACTTCCTATTAATTGGTTATCATATTTTGTTATATTTCATTGCCATTAGGCAACATCCTTTTTTTTTTTTCTTCTGACATAATGATGGGTCTATTGAAGCAGTTCTGAACTGGGATAGCCATTACTGAGGGATGAGGGAAAGAGGGAAGATCAATGTTTGTCAAAGATATTTCTTGAATCTGTTAAAAAGCTGCTATTGTTTTATAGCAATTCACTCTAAATCTAGATTCAGTAATAGATACACATCCACAGAAGTCCTGTATTTTTTTGAAAAATCTGATAAAAATCTAAAGACCCCCCTCTTTGCTCAGAATAAATGAGTCACTTTGGATGAATAGCTCACATTTTCTAAGCCTCAAATTTCCTCCCTAAAGGC
This sequence comes from Colobus angolensis palliatus, assembly GCF_000951035.1. NCBI lineage: Eukaryota > Metazoa > Chordata > Mammalia > Primates > Cercopithecidae > Colobus > Colobus angolensis. The sequence continues at coordinate 8,910,559 of NW_012116154.1, read as the reverse complement.
AGGTAGACAATTTTAAAAGCTTTAGAAAATAGTGCAGAATAGATATGATGAGATCATAATGAATGTCTGCCTTGAAATTACTGTTTTTTTCACTGTCCCATATGTTACAATGGACGTAGAAGTTTTACATAGATATGCAGTCACACAAGTTTCTCAGTTTTCATCTATACAGGGATTAACTTGATCCTATAGATATGTCCCCCCTTCTCATTACTACCACAAACTACCTGAAAATATTCTTCATTTTTTGATAAAAATATTATTCATTTTTTGCTAAAAATAATTGCATTGGTGGATGACTTTACTTGTATATGGTGACCCTTCATTTATCTTCCATTTGAAGGTGACTTTTTGTGTACCATACTCTGTATGTTGAGAATGAGAGAGAGTCTTTTGCCTTTGAATAGCTTGTGACTCATTCAGTTATTTTTTTAGTGGAAAGCTAGGGCATTGAATCATAGGTACATACCTTGAAAGAAAAGCCAGTGATTAAACAGTCCTACTTGACATGATAATGTTGGGAATTTTCAGCCAGCAAAATGCTAAAATATACTTACTAACCAGAAAAAAAAGAAAAAAGAAATAGTTCTACTCTGCCTACACAGCACAGTTGTTCAAAGAGGGGATAATAGATAAGGAGGTTCTTAGCCACACACTAGTTTTGGTGAGAGTTCTTAACTAAGGCTTTTTGGGACCAATGAGGCTTCAGAAATAAGCTTCAAATGATCCACAACCTTGCTAAAATTGTACATAAAATCATGTGTATATGGAATTCTGTCCCATGAAAATAGTTCATAGCTCACATGACATTTACCGTTTATTGTGTCTTACACACATACATACTAATATACTAATAACTAAATTATTTTACTTATTATTGAAATGCTTAATTGTCTTTAATAACCTGAGAGAGAAGTAAAACAAATATAAGTCTACATGTTTAATAGATTAAAAAAGTAATATATAAAATATATTCCTGCTATATGTTATGCATATTACTTATATGCCGTTTCCCTAATGCATTACCTCAAATTTCATTGCTTTTTCATTAGTATTGACCTTTATCAAGCCGATTTTAAGCCAGGGCTTCTCCATTGAGATTTTCCATTTTCAACTTTGTCTCCACATATTCGTTTAATTGTGTTCTAAGTTCCTATCTATTGCCTGAGAACCCTAGGTAGCGCAAAAATGGAAGAACTGTGCTAGTTATCAAATTTTGATCTCTAGCACATTAGCTTGGGAGACTGTCTACTGAGCTGAAAGGTCATTTAAATTTTTTCTCATTTTCGAATACCAACATTTCACTAAAGAGAGTTACATTCAGAACACATTTGCCATATCAATGAATAGAAAAAAATGAACTCTTCACTGATTGGAATGCTACCCATTATATACAGAATAAGAATGTCTATTGGGAATGATATGGGTATAGTAGACTAAAAGTTGCAAAAATATCCCACACTATTAAAACTAGAAAGGAGGAGTTCATATGCATGAGAGTGATAATAGGAAATATAATTCTAACACTGAGGGAAGAAAGTCATTCGACTATTAACTACCTGTTCCTTTTAGTACAGGAGCAACACGAAACTATGGTTCCACAATTGAGGAAGTTTAACTTTGCTTTTTATTATCAATTTTTAGAATAACCAAATGGAATCAAATAACCAACAGTTTTCTCTCCTTTGATTGAAAACTGAGTAAGTAGCTGCTTACTGCAGGCCAGCATAATCAACACTCCTATCCCAAATTGTGAAAGTGTTGCTTCACTTTGAGTCTAAATTTAATTATTGTATTTTCTCTTTATCAGTTCCAGAATGTACACCATTTACGACAATATGTATGAGTCTAAATAGGCTTAATTCTTTCAGACAATAAATGGTTGACATGATTTTTCTGACGGTTGTGGTCATAGTTTGTGGTAGGCATTCTACTCTTCATATTGATTTAAAATATATTATGATGCTCAGAGATGAATATATACGTGGTATATACCATATATATCTACATAGACAAATATATAATTGCAATCCCAAAGTCAGTATTATTTTAAAACATTTTAACGTTCTTTACCTATGTAAAAAGCATTAGTACACTTGATTTACTTTTATCAATCAAGTGGAACATTAGATTTTTCCATGTATCTAAGCCAAAAACAATCATTTTATTACTTTAAAATATTATCTTGCCCATTTTTATGTATAGTCTGTCTTTTTTAATCATTTTGATTATTACAGTTTAATCTGTGGCATCAGCTAATTGACTAACATGTAGCAAAAGAGCACCTATTATGAAAGAAGCATTTTAATAAGCAATCAAACTAAGAGGTAACATTTGCTATGGTTCAAGCTCTTTTATAGAAATTATTTAATTTTTTTAAAAAACCTTATAAATATATATTGTCATTATTCCTATTTAAAAGATGTAAAAACATAAAAAATCACAAAGGTCTATTATGAACAATTATATGACAACAAATTGGATAACCTAGGGGAAATGGATGAATTACTGGAAATATACAATCTACAAAGAATAAATCAAGAAGAAATAGAAAGCCTAAACAAACCAGTAACAAATAGAGATTGAAGTAGTAATCAAAAGCCTTCCAACAAAGAAAATTCCATTACCAGATGGCTTCATAGCTGAATTCTATCAAACATTAACAGAAAAATTAATATCAAACCATCTTAAACCCTTCCAAAAAATAGAAATAGACTGAGTGTTTCCAAACTCAGCCGGCACTATTTGGATACCAAAGACTGACAAAGGTATCACAAGTAAAGAAAACTATGGACCAATGCCTCTGATTAATGTAGATACAAAAGTTCTAAATAAAATACTAGCAAACCAAGTTCAACAACATATCAAAAAATTATACACTATAACCAAATAGGATTTATTCCTGAGATACAAGGGTGGTTTAAAATACACAATTAATGTGATGTGTCATTTTAACAGAATGAAAGATTTTTTTAAACCACATGATCAACATAACTGATGCAGAGAAAGCATTTGACAAAGTTCAGCATCCTTTCATGATAAACATTCTCAAAAAAATAAATATAGGATGAATTTGTCTTCAACCTAATAAAGATTGTTTATGAAAACTCCACAGCTATCACAGTAATCAATAGAGAAAAACTGAAAGCTTTTTCTCTAAAGTCTGGGCCATGGCTAAGATGCCCATTCTATTCTACTTAACATAGGGAAGTAATAGCAAGAGAAATCAGACAAGAAGATGAAATAAAGGGGATACAAATCAGAAAGGAAAAAGTAAAATTAACCCTGCTTACAACTGTGTAGAAAACCCTTAAGACTCCACACAAAAAAGTTGTTACACAAATAAATGAATTCATCAGAGTAGCAGGATAACAAACCAACATACAAAATTAGTTGCTTCTATTTACACCTGCAAAAATCTATTTGAAAAATAAATCGGCCGGGCGCGGTAGCTCAAGCCTGTAATCCCAGCACTTTGGGAGGCCGAGACGGGCGGATCACGAGGTCAGCAGATCAAGACCATCCTGGCTAACACTGTGAAACCCCGTCTCTACTAAAAAATACAAAAAACTAGCTGGGCGAGGTGGCGGGCGCCTGTAGTCCCAGCTACTCGGGAGGCTGAGGCAGGAGAATGGCGTAAACCCGGGAGGCGGAGGTTGCAGTGAGCTGAGATCTGGCCACTGCACTCCAGCCCCCGCGACAGAGCAAGACTCCGTCTCAAAAAAAAAAAAAAAAAAGAAAAGAAAAAGAAAAATAAATCAAGAAAGCAATCCCATTTAAAATAGCATTAAAAAGAATAAAATACTAACAGATAAATTAAACCAAAGAAGTGAAGTGAAAGATATGTACACTATAAAGCATGAAAACTATAAGCATTGATAAAAGAAATTTAAAGACACAAATTAATAAAAACATATCACACATTTGTGAATTAAAATTATTAATGTTGTTAAAATGTTCCTATTGCACAAAACAACATACAGATTTAATGCAATCCCTATCAATAAATTGAAAAAAAAAATTAAATGGAACCACAGAGGATCCTGACTAGCCCAAACAATATTGGGAATGAAAAACAAAGTTGGAGGAATGACAATTCCTAATTCCAAATTATATTACAAAGCAATAGTAATCAAAACAGCAAATTACTGGCTTAAAAATAGATATACAGGACAATGGAACAGAATAGAGGATCCAGAAGTAAACCCAGTAATATAAGTTCAACTAATTTTTAACAAGTTGCTAAGAAGACACAATGTACAAAAGATAGTCTCTTCAATAAATGGTGTATTTTATTTTTCAAACCAGATATCATAATGTCTTCCTCATACATAGGAAATTTCTTGAACATAACTAGCATGTAGGTAACACGACTTCATTACTCTAGCCACAATTCCTGAAACTACAGGTAACCTATGTTCAGTCAATCTATAAGCTGAGTAATCAATAGCATGTGAGTTCTCTGACATGAATGTTCTTCCTATGCGTACCATGAAGACTAATTAATGTGTGTAGATATTTTTAATTTAAAATTAAGATACAGAGTCAAGAAAGTATAACAAAGGCTAAAATTGAAATACACACAGAGTTGTATAAAATTCAGTCAAAATTGGAGGGGACAAATTCAAGGAATAAAAGCAGACATACAGATGTGGGTACACAAGTTTTATCTCTCTCCAATAGATCATTCAATCAAAAAATTGTAAGCACTCTGTATTTAAAGTACTTGAGTTTCATGTGCTTCAGAAGAAGCATTCCAAATGTTTTAAAACTGGTGGTGATGAAGATTTCCTGGTTTATCCCTGGCATGTAGAGAACCTAGAAGTCGTTGCTCCTGTCCTTACAACAAGGAAATGGTAGACAAACACAAGATTTTTATTAGTTCTATTAGAGAATTGAGGGAAAAGTGGAAAATCACTACCACAAAATATTGAGTGTCAAATGCATCTAGAGAGAGATAGTGTACTCAAGATTTGATTACGTAGGACAGAAGCCACTAGACACTTAAAGCGGGTAGGATAGCATATATGATAATCTTGATGAACTGCTGGAGGATGAATGTATGAAAACGAACAGAAGAATATCCTAGTGTTGACGTATTGGTGGTTGAACACCCTGCTCTGCAGACTCTCCCTCTAGGAACCCCACCAGGTTATGACAGACAGAATTCTAGAAACTCTAGAAATCTGAATACATCACCCTCATGGGGGAGGAAAAGCATTCCTATTATAACTCTTCTCCCTAATGAAGGCCTTGTTTCCATAGGTAATGACGTTAGCAGTTAGGCAATTTTTACACCTGAAGAAACAGAACTGCATTCCAGTCAAGCTTTCCTGCATCAGCTAATGAGAAATAAATGAATAAAAAACATTGTTAGCAGAGGAGAGGGCTTCAAAGAAAGAGATTGCTGTGGTTAAGAGACTGGAGAACAGAAGGGGAGTATGTTCTCTTGGGGACAAGAAACAGAAACACTTCTGAAGACCAAACATCTAAGACACAGTTCCAATAAAACACCAAGAACCAATCAGAATATTAGGTGACCCTCTCTTCTGCGCCACTGCCACTGCTGTGTCTGCTGAAAATAAAGTAGAAAGAGAGAGTCTCAAAGGTTTTGGGAGGTTGGGGAAGACACCTCATCTATAGAGAAATCAAAATAAGGATTACAATAAGGATTACAGGAAACTTCTCAGTAGAAAGCATGCAAACAAGAAGAGAACAGAATGATATATTTACACTACTGAAGGAAAAGGAAAAATCTGTCAACTAAAATTCTATATCCAGTAAAATTTCATTGAAAAATGAAGGAGAAGTTAATGGGTATGGGTTTCTAATCAAGGTGATAATTTTTTTCTAGAATTAGATACTGGTGACGGTTGTAGATACTGGGGATGGTTGCACAATTCTTTTTAAAAACACTAGTGAATTGTACAGTTTAAAAGGCTGAAATGCATGTAGATTATATCTTAATAAAGCTGTTAAAAAAGTGAAAGAGAAATTTAAAAATTCTCTTTTCTGAGAACTTTTAAAACTTGTGGAAGATAAATTTAAAAGTTCTCATTTATGAAAACTGAGAAAAATCAATTTCTAGCTGATCTTCCTTGAAAGACCTTTTAAAAGAAGATCCTGGGGCAGAAATAAAATGGTTTAGGTCCAAAACATGGATCTACACAAAGAAAATAAGAGTGTCACAACATGAACAAATACAAATAATGTAAATTATCTTACTGTTTCATAATTTATCTAAAAGATAACTGAGCAAAGGAATGATAACAATGCAGTGGATGTTTATAGCCTACATATATACAACATGAATGACAATAGTGCCAAGTGGAATTAGAGAAAGTAATTGAGATGCTGTATTATCAGGCAACTGCATTACATGTGAAGCAGGATAGTGCCTCTTCATGGTGGATTTAGATTCTTTTAAAATGTATGTGTCATACCATATAAAGAATAAAATACTTAGGAATACAGTTAATCAAGGAAAGATCTCTACAAGGAGAACTACAAAATACTCCTCAAATAAATCAGAGATCACACAAACAAATAGAAAAGTATTTCATGCTAATAAATAGGAATAATTAACATCATTAAAATGGTCATACTGTTCAAAGCAGTTTTTAGATTTCATGTGATTCCTATTAAACTACTATCGACATTCATCAAAGAGCTACAGAAAACTATTTTAAAATTTGTATGAAACCAAAAAAGAGTCCGATTCTCCAAGGGTATCCTAAGCAAAAAGAATAAAGCTGATTCCAGCTACTGTATCAGACTACTGTACTTCAAATTACACTAAAGGGTTACAGTAACCAAAACAGCATGATTCTGGTAGAAAAACAGACACATACACCAATGGAACAGAATAGAGAACCCAGAAGTAAGACAGAACACCTACAACTATCTGATCTTTGAAAAAACTGACAAAAGCAATGGGGAAAGGATTTCCTATTCAATAAATGGTGCTGGGATAACTGGCTACCATATGCAGATGATTGAAATGCCATCCTTACACCATATGCAAAAATTAACTCAAGATGGATTAAAGACTTAAATGTAAAACTCAAAAGTATAGCTCTGGAAGACAATCTAGGAAATACCATCAAGACATAGTCACGGGCACAGATTTCATGACAAAAATGCCAAAAGCAATTGCAACAAAAGAAAAATGTTGACAAACGGTATCTAATTAAACTAAAGAGCTTCTGCACATCAAAAGAAACTGTCAACAGAGTAAACAGACAACCTACAGAATGGTCAACAAATTTTCCGAACTATGCAGCCAACCCAGGTCTAATATCCAGTTCCTATTAGTATACTAAGCAAATTTACAATAAAAAACCAAATGACCCCATTAAAAAGTGGGCAAAGGACATGCACAGATGATTTCCAAAAGAAGAACATGTGGCAAAAAAAAAAAAAAGTACAAAATAAAAAAGTTCAACATCACTGATCATTAGAGAAATGAAAATCAAAACCACAATGAGATACCGTCTTACACTAGTCTGAAAGGCTATTTTTAAAAAGCCAAAAAAATAACAGATTGTGGCAAGGCTGTGAAGCAAAAGGAATGCTTATACACTGTTGGTAGAAGTGTAAATTAGTTCAGCCATTGTGGAAGATAGTATGGTGAATCCTCAAAGACCTAAAGGCAGAAATACCATTCCACTCAAAGGGATACAAATTATTCTATTATGAAGATATATGCACATGTATGTTCATTGAGCACTACTCACAATAGCAGAGACAAGAAATAAACCTAAATGACCATCAATGATAGATTAGATAAAGAAAATTTGGCACATATGCATCATGGAATACTACACAGCCATGAAAAATAATGAGATCATGTCCTTTTCAAGGACATGGATGGAGCTTGAGGCCATTTATCCTTAGCAAACTAACACAGGAACAGAAAACCAAATATCATATGTTTTTCACTTATAAGTGGAAGCTAAATGATGAGAACACAGAAACACATAGAGGGGAACAACACACAATAGGGACTTTTGGAGGGTGGAGGGTAGCAGGAAAAATAACGGGGACTAGCTTAATACCTAGGTTATAAAATAATCTGTACAACAAACCCCATGACACAAGTTTACCTGTGTAACAAACCTGCACTTTTACTCCTAAATTTTAAGTATCAAATAAAATAAAATATATATTGCAAATCTCAGGGAAACAAAACTTCAAATAAAGAAATGATAATATATCAAGAGATGATAATATTTAATTACACAAAATGCTCAATTAAAACCAGAGAAGGCGGAAAAGTATAAAACAAACAAAAGAACATACACAACAAATAGAAAAGTTACAAAGATAGTACATTTTATCCAAACAACATCAATAATTTCTTTAAATGTAAGTGATTTAAATAGTGGTTAAAAGACAGAGATTGTCAAAAGAGATAAATATTAGTACATATCTCAAATTATATATAAGAATTTTATAAAATTACCTTTAATAATCGAAATAAGTCACAGTATTCTTAAAACGGAATTGCACAGAACGTGATATTAATAGTAGCAACAACTTTTAAGAAAACTTCTAATAATATTCCAAATAGTTTGAAAATTTTTAGAAATATTAACATTATCATTTCTTTTTTTTTTTTTTTGACTCTTTTGGGTTTTGTTTGTACTTTTTCTCTCTTACAATCCCTAGCTAAACTATGCTCTTGTCTCAGTCATGATTTAATATAGACAACGACAGCAAATTCTTCTAATGACTTCATTGATCAGCCACTATATGACTTCCAAACCTAACAGGTACTTTTAGTTATGCATAATATTCTTCATGATTTCACTCTCCCTTGTTGCTGAATTAACATTACTGACGTTAAAATTTTTCTAAATTAGATATAATATTGAGATTTTTCAATAGAGTATTCAGTTTATCTATAATAGTCATAACATTTATTTCAAAAGATCATCTTTAGATAATTTTATTGATGCTTACTGCTAATACATAGAGATTTCTAAACACTATCTAGAAAAGTATCAAGGTTTCATAAATTTAGTTACTTAAAATTATATTGTATTATTTTGTTAGCAAACAATAAATACTTTTCTGTAATTTATAAGATTATAAGAAATTCTATTGTATTACTTTGTCATCAAACAATAAATAATCTATATAATTTATAAGGTTTATAAGAAAATTCAATAGCTTTCCATTTGAAATAGGCATTAGTTTTGTTTCAAAGATTATACTATATAACTCTGTCTTGTTTTACAATCATATGTATGTTTCTTTTCAATTATTTCTTTTTGTTAGTTTTTAACATGTGCAACCGTTTTTGTTACAATCAATCAATTTTCATCACAAAATACATTTCTTTGAAGGATAAATGTTGATCTCTCTGTTATATATTATTACGTATTTTTAATTATCAGCAGTTCTAGAATTTCCAAGTTTTATTTTTAGCTCCAGCAAAAAAAGTTGCCTATCAATATCCAAATAATCTACCAAGTTTCGTTTCAACTCTCACCTACACAGATAAATTCTTAATTATCTGTAATGATTGTGATTTATCGAAATACATCAAAATTTTTATTGACGAATAATTTAAATCTATTTATTTAATTTAATTGATTGTGTTACTCATAAATAATTGGATTTCTTGCCATATAATAGATAAGAGGAAATTACCTAGAAATTTGTGTTTGTTTTTTTCCTGATACTTCAGACCATTTTCCCAGTAAGTCACTGGCACCTTATATACACAGTTCAATAAGGTTTTCATATAAATATATCTTGATGAAAACATTGCAAAATGAAAAAGTTTATAATTTTAGAACCTAATCTATGCAGTTTCACAAAATCAAGAAAAATACACTATTTTTAAAGTCTTGAAATCATCATTGTTATCATTATCAGTGATTCATAAGGAAGAACAGAGTGTTGTCAATGTGTGGAATTTTATGTCTTGATTTAGAAATTTTCGGAAAATATTTCTTAATTTCAATTGACCAAAGTTTTGCAACAAGTAGACCCATAAAAGTAGAGTACAATGGTGTGGCTATATAAATATTATTATTTCATTACAATTACTTAAAAAATTCAAATTTGAAAATTCTCAATCATTTCTAATTACAGAGCAGATTTTTTAAAGTTCTGATTTTTTTTGCTGTTTGATTAAATTTAATTAATAAAATACTTTCTAACTTTATTTCCTAATTTCATTGCTTCATTGTATGAAATTTATTTATATATTTTCCCTAATTTATGATTTCAATTATTATTAGTCTTTAATTCAAGCATGGGCTTTAACAGTATGTAAAAGGTATTTTGGTAAGAAATGTAAAAGTTTAACACTTTCATCTTTTGACAGTACAGGTTTTGAGCACAAGTATCAGACATTTACAGATATAAATAAGCAACTCTTTTTGGTTTGTGTAAGTAAACTATTTTTTTAATTCAGAAATATAAATTGTTACATTCTGCAGTAATTTTTTTCACAGTATTTCACAGGCTGTTTAGGTTCCTCTGATTTGTGCAAAATGTCAGTAGGTGCTCCAGGCTCTTCATTATTGAAACTATTATAAACCTCTACTCTGTTTTAACACAGACTCAAAAGACTTATATTTAAATGGAAGTTTAGTAATGTATCCAAATTTCATTGTCTTTTTATTCTAGACATTTGTGAAAGCTAAAGTATTTAGTTGAAGTAATAGTTGCATAGTTTGAGATTAATGATATACTGGCAAGTTTTCTGATTTAGATAATTATTTTATTTTATTTTATTTTTACTATTTATTAGTTTTTATTTATTTTTTCCATTTTAATAGCTTTTGGGGTACAAGTGGTTTTTGGTTACACAGGTGAATTGCATAGTGGTGAAGACTGAAATTTTAGTGCATCTGTCACCTGAATAGTATGCATTCTATTCAACATGCAGTTTTTTTCCCTACCCCCCTCTTACTCTTCCCCTTCTGACTCTCCAGATTCCATTATATCACTGTGTATGCCTTTGGATACTTATATCTTAGTTCCCACTTATAAGTGAGAACACACAGTATATATTTATTTTTTATTTCGGAATTATTTCACTTAGAATAATGACCTTCAACTTCATCCAAGTTGCTTCAAGAGACATTATTTCATTCTTTTTTATGGTTGATAGTTTTTCATAGTGTGTATACACCGAATTTTTTTATACATTCATTGGTCAACAAGCACTTAGGTTGGTTCCACATCTTTGCAATTGTGAATTGTGCTGCAATGATCATACATGTGCAGGTATGTTTTTGTTATATTGAACAGTGATACCCAGTAGTAGAACTGCTGGATTGAAAAGTAAATCTACTTTTAGTTCTTTAAGAAATCTCTGTACTGTTTTCCATAGAGGTTGTACTAATTTACATTCTGATCTCTAGTGTGTAAGTGTACCATTTTCAGCACAACCATGATGACATCTATTGTTTTCTGACTTTTTAATAATGGCTACTATTCCAAGAGTAGATGGTATCTCATTGTAATTTTAATTTGTATTTCCCTGATGATTAGAGATGTTGAGCATTTTTTTATATGTTTGTTGGCCATTATTATACCTTCTTTTGAGAACCGTCTATTTATGTCATTTGTCCACTATTTTGTGGAATTAGTTGTTTTTTCCTTGCTGATTTGTTGGATTTCCGTGTAGATTCTGGATATTAGTTCTTTGTCAGATATGTAGCTTGCAAATGTTTTTTTTTTTTTTTCCTATTCTGTAGCTTTCTGTTTAATCTGATGATTATTTCTTTTGCTATGCTGAAGCTTTTTAATGTAATGAAGTCTCATATATTTATTTTTGTTTTAGTCACATTTGCTTTTGGGGTGTTACAAACTCTTTGGCTATGCCACTGTCCAGAAGAGGTGTTCCTAGGTTATCTTCTAGAATTTTTATGGTTTCAGGTATTATACGCATCTTGAGTTGATGTTTGTATAAGGTGAGAGATTGGAATCCAGCTTCATTCCTCTGTATGTGGCTTGCTAGTTTTCCCATCATCATTTATTAAATAGTATGTCCGTTCCCTAATTTATGTTTTGGATGCTTTGTCAAAGATCAGTTGGCTCTAAGTATTTGATTTTATTTCTGAGTTCTTTATTCTGTTCCATTGATCTATGTGTCTTCTTTTATAATAGTACCATGCTGTTTGGGTGACTATAGCCTTGTAGTATAATTTGAAGTTCAGTATTGTGAAGCCTCTAGATTTGTTCTTTTTGCTTAGGATTGCTTTTACTAGTTGGGCCCTGTTTGGTTCTAAAAAAATTTTAGCATTTTATTTTTTCTCAAAGTTTGTGAAAAATCATGTTGGTATTTTGATACAAATTGCATTGAATCTATAGATTGCTTTGGGCAGTATGGTCATTGATTCTTCCAATCTGCGAGTATGGGATGTATTTCCATTTGTTTTTGTAAATTTTTGTTTTTTTTTTTTTTTTTTCAGTAGTGCTTTGTGGTTTTCCTTGTAGAGATTTTTCACCTCCTTGGTTAAGTATGTTCCTAGGTTTTTGTTTGTTTGTTTAATTTTGCTTTTTTTTAGCTGTTGTAAAATGTTGTAAATGTAAAAAGGATTGAGTTGTTTTTCTTTTTGGGAGGGGGATTGGGAGGGGCACACGGTCTCACTTTGTCACCCAGGCTGGAGTATAGTAATGTGATCTTGCAAACTCCACTCACTGCAACCTCTGCTTCCCAGGTTCCAGGCATTTTCGTGTCTCAACGTCCTGAGTAGTTGGGACTACAGACACACATCACCACACCTGGCTATTTTTTGTGTTTTTGATAGAGAGGGAGTTTCACCTTGTTGGCCAGGCTGGTCTCAATTTGCTAACCTCAAGTGATCCACCTGTCTCACCCTCCCAAAGTGCTGGGATTACAGGCTTGAGCCATGGGGCCTGGTCCTAGGGATTGAGTTCTTGATTTGATTTTCGCTTGATCATTGTTGATGTAGAGCAATGCTATAGATCTGTGTGAATTAATTTTGTAGACTGAAACTGAAACTCTACTGAATTTATTTACCAAACCTAGGAGTCTTCTGGAGGAATCTTTAGGGTTTTCTAGGTATATGATTGTATCATTGGCAAATAGCGATAGTTTGACTTGCTCTTGTCTAATTTGGATGCTCTTTGTTTTCTTCTCGTGTCTGATTGTTCTGGCTTGGACTTCCTGTAGAATTATTTTAAATAATAATAAAAAAATACATAAACATTCTACAGCCTAATATTGAATGTGCTGATCTAGCAGAAGGGATTGCAACCCTTACCAATAATAGAAATCCAATTGTTACTATCCTTCAATAACTTCTAGAATATTTTCTTATACTAATTATTTAATATTTTTATTTAAATATCAATAATAAAACTTTTTATTCTTATATCTTTACCTAATATCAGGAAACTTATATTTAAACAAATGATCTACTGTTGTGGAATGACTGCATATCATTTATCTTAGATACAACAGTGAAGTACAATTTGCTTTGGAAATTTCATCAACTCTAAGCATGAGTATGGGTTTCACAAGACTCTTGTGAGTATTTTTCTAATCCTAATGAAGAAAAAACATACAGTCCATAGTCTTCACTATTTCTGATATAATATGACTACTGGTCTATTTACTTGTGCAAGAAATTTTATTTGTGTCCCAAAATAAAATTTTCTTTTGAATATAAATGCCTCTGACTCTGATTTATGGGATCTACACATAGAGTCAGCAAAATTAAAATTATGTTTATAAATATTATATGAATATTCTAATTAAAAAGAACCATTTTAATTGAAAGAGAAAATAGAAAACTATTATATACAGTAAAATATTTATATTCAAGGCATTTGAATAAATACATTTAATTCTTAGACTCACAGTTTTCCTCAATAGGATGTCTTTTTATCTATAGAGAAAAATATTCTACAATTTGACATGTATTTTATCTGTTATTTTATGACTTCAATTTTTTTTAAAAAATGTGCCTCTGAGTCTATCTATGCAAAGGATAATTGCCATTAGTAAAAATATTTTAAATTTTTGATACATGACGAATATGATTACTTTATAATTATTTGAATTTGAAGGGTTCCTTAAAGAAAATGATACATTAAAATATATTGCCTCAACTGTGTTCAAAGAAAACTTGTCATTGAAGAAATTTCAGAATAAAACTAATCAATATAAAATGGACTTATATAGTATATGTTATTTAACCAGATAATTGAAAGAAATCAAAGAGAGATTTTAAAAAAGCACACAGGTCAAGATAACCTTTACTATAAATACTTATGCTTTGCTTGACAGGCTGCTGAGAGATTTTGCATAATTTTATTATCTTGAGGTTTATCTTTCTACTTTGTAAATTTTACTTTCCACTTAAAGTTTGTAGCAACTGAAGGAGCATTACAATCTAAATTACAGATTAGACATTAGTGACACCATTGTTATAAGAAACAATGCAGAAAAGAAACAAAGTTAAAGTAGACTAATTGTAAACTCATTAATACCAAATTGATTCAATGGCAATTTACATTTTGGAAAATCTCTGGGTTTTTTTTTTTTTTCTTAAATATCCAGGGACATTATCATAAATCCATGTCAATTAACATGGGTGCACACCAGGGAGGAGACACATCATTTATGCATATAAGCAAGATGAATCAATTTCACAATTTTACAAGTGTGGATAGAAACTCACTTTTAGGCATTTTCGTATTATCTATAGCTCATTTTTTAGTTCTGAATTATCAAAGAAAAATTAATTATTATTTCATTATTTAAGAAATGAGTTCCTTTTGGGATGAAGCATTAATTTGTATATATCAAAAATCAGTTCCATTACATTAAATTCACCTTTTAAAAATGATTGTCACTGGAAAAGCACCAGAAATATCCTTTCCCTTCAAAATCACTTGATATAGCACAGTTATACATACAGACTTTCGCAGATAAAGTTGATAAATAACTCAGGGTGAAGCAAAAGATACCAATAAACCAAAAATTTAGTCATTCTAAACTCTCTTATCTTCTCTAGATGTGAATTTTCATGTGTTTGTGACTTCCTTTTTTTCTAAACATCAATATTATTTCAAATGATTTCAAATCATGTAAATTTTTGTCACAAGACAAGTCTAATATTTGCTTCAAGAATTTCCATTTTTATGTGTACAAACTTAAATTTTATATATATATTTTATATACTAAATTCATATATAATAAATTATAAATGAATTACTAACATGTCCTTACTCTGCCTCCTTGCAATTGTATCTGTTCTTCACATTTACAAATTGAATTTTCCCACACAAAAGAAAGGTACAATTTTTCTATATTTTGTTGCATGCTTCTCTTATAAGCCTAATCAGATTTTTTGAACTCATGGAATTAATCTATTCCTTGTGGAAGAATATTTGCCCAGCTAAAATCTAGTTGAATACTATCTTAGTTTAACTTAGAAGAAGGGAAATTGAATTGAAATGCTTAATTGCTTATTTCATTCTTTAAAAATGAAGAAACAGATAGATGACCTAAAGTAGATGTTAAATTATATTTAATTTGGTAAGATTTCAAAAGAAAATGTTTTAGTGGTTACTTCAATAATTTTTTTAAAAAATGGCTAAAGACCAAATTTTAAATTTGTAAACGTTACCTGAGAAAGGTTTGCTGACTAAACAAGATTTATTCTCACTAACTACTTGTGAGACGTATGGTTGGCATCTATTATTTCTTGCTTTTTCTTTCACTCATACATGTCTGTTGCACTGCAACAGGAGAAAAAGTGAAACAGTAAAATTTTTAGAAGACAGTAATTTTATTGTTTACAACTAAAGAAAAATATATGTATATGCAATCATGACACATATATATTAATGTCTTCAAGAACACTGTTAATATTATCATTTGCAAATTAGTGCAGGGCACTTTTGTTAGATGTATTTATGTTGGTTCCAGTTTTCCTCTAGTAATTAGCATAGAATCACCAAATAATACACCAGTTAGAGAAAGTGGATTTTA
Source organism: Colobus angolensis palliatus (assembly GCF_000951035.1). Classification (NCBI taxonomy): domain Eukaryota; kingdom Metazoa; phylum Chordata; class Mammalia; order Primates; family Cercopithecidae; genus Colobus; species Colobus angolensis. The sequence goes on along the minus strand of NW_012116154.1, from coordinate 8,894,568 downwards.
AAGAAGAGATGATTTAGAGATTCTAGAGATTCTACGAGAGATATTTCTAGAGAGTCTGCTTTAGCAAATCACACTGGAGGACATACCTTTAAAGTGTGTTAAAAGAGTAATGCCACAAAGATTACTTTTTATTGTGAGAGTCTTTTATTCTTTTTTCTATGATCATAATGTTAAGTTGTAGGCACCAAACTGGTTCACTCATAATAATTCAAAGGCTGAATTTCATGGTAAAGTAGACTCATAGTAAGTCAGGATAGAAGAGCATCTATACTTTACAATCTTTTCCCTAGAAAATGGTTTTTAATTAAGAACAAAAGCAATTCACATTTAATCTTGAAAATCAGCAACGGGCTTAAATTTGGATAAAGATAAATGATCAGTCATTTGGAGAAGTATAAGTAATCATTCTGAAAGAAACATTGGCATCATTTTTAGAAATTACCCAAATATCTATTGTATTTACTGTCAGTGCTCTGTTCTAGCAGTGTCTCTCGGCTACTTTCATCATTTTAGTCACACTTGACTCCGTGTTTTCACTCCCAACAACCAGCATCTGTTTCTCTTTGTTGGAGGTTGGCCTGAGTCTGATAGAACACCCTTTGGACTTTTGTAGAGAGATAACATTTCCCGGGAATTTGTGATCACCCTTCTTTCTCCCTCCACAGGCCTTAAAAAATGACTAACCAATTGAAGTGGTACAAACACTCCCCTTGATTCTGGCTGTGAGCTACTAAGTTTCCTCTCTGGGATTGGGGTAACTTTACCTTCTGAAAGACACTGCTTGATATTGTCCTTTATTTGTACTACCTCTATTTCTGTCCTAGTTTCCCAGCATTTTGTGTTTTCCAGGAACACTTTCTAAGAAGTTACCTTCAGATTAAACTTCTTGTCAAAATCTGCTCCTTGGCAAATTGATTTATGTGTCCAGATATGTAGATAATGATGATTATAAATAGATATGTGAATAGGTAGATATACAGATGGAGGTAATCAGTTTCCTAAAGCTGCCATAGAAAGAACTCCAGAATAGGTAGCTGTAAAATAACAAAAATTTATTTTGCTTCAGTTCTAGAAGTTAGAGGTCTGAAATCAAGATGTCAGTAGGGTCATGCTTCCTCCGAGACTCCGGGTAGAATTTGTTCTTGCTGCTTCCTAGCTTCTGTTGATGGCCATCAATCTTTGGTATTCCTTGGCTTGCAGATGTGTTACTTCAATCTCTGCGTCTGTTGTCACATGGTGCGCTCTCTATGTATCTCTCTTTTTATAAGAATAATGACTGATGTCCTTATTGGATTAAGGTCTGCCTCACTCCAATAGGACCTCATCCTAACTATTTACATTTGCAATAATTCTATTTCCAAATACTATCACATTTTGAAGTGTTAAGAGTTAGGACTTCAACATAACTTTTTGGCAACACAATTCAACCCATAACAGATGACAGATGATAGATAGATAGAAGATAGATATATGGATAGATAGATAGATAGATAGATAGATAGATAGATAGATAGATAGATAGATAGACAGATAGATCACAGACAGAAATGGAAGGATGTCATTTTAAACAGTTTTATGACTCATTATTTCTTATTATCATATCATAAATATGTTTCATGCATTCAAAGAATAAGCTATGTGCTGAGTAACGAGTGTATGTGAACCACATTGTGGTGGGGAGCTTATATGCAACCCCAAGCTCCTTTACTTACTTTGTCCCCTTCCTTACAACTAAAATTATACTTAGTAACTCACTGGAACTAGCCTATTACCCTAAGAAATATTTGCATTTATGGAAAGATTTCAGGTACTTACCTATTTTAAATACAAATAAAATAAAATAGTACACATAAAAGGAAAACCTCTATACCAGAGTAAAGCCTAGTCCTAATTGATGTTATAAAAACTTTAAAAAGAAAAAGACTTAAAAGTCAACATTGTAATTTAAAAGAAGACCCATTATTAATCTGTTCAGTGAATTTTTTTTTTCCTGTCAGTTTTGGAACAGTGTATGCATCCAGGAATGTATTAATCTCTTTTAAGTTTTCTAGTCTGTGTGCATAGAGGTGTATTTGTAGATGTGTTTGTAACAGTTTCTGATGGTTATTTTAACTTTTGTGGGATCAACTGTATTATCCCCTTCATTTATAATTGTATCTATTTGGACATTCTCTCTTTTCTTCATTATTATTCTAGCTAGTGGCCTGTTTTGCTTGTTAATTTTTTCACACACACACACACACAAAAAAACAATTACTGGATTCATTGATCTTTTGAATGGATTTTTGTGTCTCAATTCTTTCAGTTCAGCTCTGATTTTGGTTATTCTTGTCTTCTGCTAGTTTTGAGGTTGATTTGTTCTTGCTTCTCTAATTCCTTCTGTTGTGATGTTAGGTTGTTAATTTGACATCTTTCTAGCTTTTTAATGTGGGCATTTAGTGTTATGAGTTTCCCCCTTAACACTGCATTAGCTGCCTCTGAGAGTTTCTGGTGTGCTGTATCTTTGTTCTCATTAGGTTCAAAGAAATTCTTGACTTCTGCTTTAATTATATTATTTACCAAAAAGTCAGTCATGAGTATGTTTAATTTCCATGTAACCGCATGGTTTTGAGCAATTTTCTTAGTCTTGACTTCTATTTTATTGAGCTGTGGTCCAAGAGTGTGTCTGATATGATCTTGTTTTTTATTTTTATTTTTTGCATTTGCTAAAGGTTGTTTTATATCCAATTATGTAGTCAATTTTACAGTGTGTGCCATGAGGTTATGAAAATAATGTATATTATGTTGTTTTTCTGTTTATTTTATTTTTTTAAGAGATAGATTCTTGCTCTGTGTCCCAGGTTGGAGTGCAATGGTGTGATATGGGTCACTGAAGGCTCAAGCTCCTGGACCCAAGCAATCTTCCTGCTTTGGCCTTCCGGGTAGCTGCTACAACCAGTGCATGCCACTATACCCAGCTAATTTTATTTTTTATTTTTGTGGAGACAGGGTCTCACTATGTTTCTTAGCTGATCTTGAGCTCCTGACCTCAAGCAATCTTCTCACCTTGGCCCCCCAAAGAGCTTGAATTGCAGGCAGAGTAGTTTTGGGTCTTGCTATTTTATCCAGCTTGCTCTTCTGTGCCGTTTTACTGGGGGCTTCATTCCATTTACATTCAAGGTCCATATTTATGTGTATGGATTTGATACTGTCATTGTGTTGTTAGCTGGTTATTATGCTGACTTGTGTGTGTGGTTACTTTAGAGTGTGACTAGTCTGTGTATTTAAGTGTGCTTTTGTATTAGCTGATAATGGTTTTTCTTTCTATGTTTAGTACTCCTTTAAAGATCTCTTGTGAAGAAGGCCTGGTGGTAACGAACTCCCCCAACATTTGCGTATTTGAAAACAATCTTATTTCTCCTTTGCTTCGGAAACTTAGTTTGGCTTGATATAAAATTCTTGGAAAATCATTTTCTTTAAAAGCATTGAATATAGGTCCCCCAGTATCTTCCGGCTTATAGGATTTCAGCTGAGAGGTCCAATATCTCTTAAAGAAAATGAAGAAACAGAATAATAAAGATTAATAAACTAATCAGCTAGAAAGTAGAAAATTTAAAAATGAATAAACAAACCCTGCAAGTGACTTTGGAAAAAACTGCTGGTTGTTTACTCTCTATGAAACGACTACACTGTCTGGGGTACATACCCTGGTTCTTTCTCATGGCTGAGAAAGAATTCAGGACAGGGACACATGTGGGTGGGTTAAGGAGTGAAAAGTTTAATAGACAGAAGAATGGAGAGAAGAGAGCAGCTCCTTGCAAGAGAGAGAAACCTCTGAAAAAGTGGTAGGCAGTGAATCTCAGCAGATTTTATAGGCAGGCTAGATAAGGCAGTACCTGATTTACATAGGACTGACAGATTGGTTCGATCAGGCATGAAGTCTATATAGTGCTTGAGGAAGGCTGCTTGTCCCACCCTAATCTTATTATGTAAATGGACTTTCCAGTTGATTGGTGCCATCTTGTCTGCTTCTTACTGTACACTTGGCTGACAAAGAGAAGATGGAGCCGCCATCTTGAAAATGTCTAGTCCTTAGTCCCTGCCAGCATTCACACGTGCAAGCTTTCAGTTTGCAGGCTGCTGTTTGCTAGAAAATGATTTGGGGCTACTTTTCATTAAAAAGAAAAGCCCCCAAGGACTCCCATGACTTTGCTATCTGCTTAAGTAATTCCTTTTTAACTCCTATATCATCTGGTTGTTTACACTCTCCATTCTTCTTTAATAATAGAGTAATTATTTTTAGCTGGATATATTACCTTGCAACTTCAACAGGGATTGTATGTCCTGACCTCTCTAACAGCTGCAGTTGGACGGTAAGATAAGGCAGGGTATGTATAACTTTCAGGAAATGGCTTTAATCAGAAGGTTCAAAACTTCACCTTGCTGTTGGAAAAGTGGATATTATGTTTAGGGTTTAAGAATTCCTTTTGCCTCAAATGTAGAGAATGATGGTGTCATTACATAAAGGGAGTTAGTCCTTTTTGATGATACAGTCTCCATTGCCGGTAGTGGAGTACTCACTACCAAAAGTCTATGTTGAAAAGAAAGTAACTGCTCTCTCTCTCAGCCACTGTAACTTTAAGTGTTTTATGCCTGAAACTAAAAAATCAAAATGTTTAAAGAAATTTAAAAAGATGAGTAGGCCAAATTATAAGATAGAGATGAAAATGACATATTATTAACATACATAAAAATAAAAATATTTTCAGATAAAAGTTGTTTACTAATTCACTGGAATATTTTTGCAAAATTTACAATTTCCTACAAAAGGTCAAAATTAATTTAAGAATTTAAATCCAAATTAACCAGTAATGATGATGATGATAGTGGTTACACTAAATACTAATTCTAATAATAAGACAGTCACATGTTGCTTAACAACAATGATACATTCTGAGAAATGCATCTTTAGGAAATTTTGTTGTATAAACATCATAGAGCATACTTAAATAATCTAGATGGTATATCCTACTACATACATAGGCTATATGGTTGAACCTATTACTTCTAGGCTAAAAAGCTGTTTGGCATGTTACTACACTGAATATTGTAAGCAACTGTACCACAATGCTATTTGTATACCTAAACATATTTAAACATAGAAAAGATACAATAAAAATATGGTATTTTAATCTTATATGACCACTGTCATATATGGGGACTGTCATTGCAGAAATGTCATTAAGTGGCAAATGACCATATATATATATCATAATAAAATAGTTTTTAGCCTTAAAAATTTACAGAATCCTGGCTTTTGTGACAATAAGTGAAATAAGCCAGACACAGAAAGACAAATACTGCATGATTTCATTTACATGTGGAATCCAAAATAGTCAAATTCACACACGCAGAGTAGAATGGTGGTTGCCACAGTCTTTATAGGAGGGAGAAATGGGAAGATGTTGGCCAAGGGCTGCAAAGTTTCAATTATGCATGATGCATAATTTCTGGGGATCTAATGCACAGCAATGTGACTATAGTTAACAACATCATCATATGCTTGAAATTTGCTAAGAGTGTACATCTCAAATGTTCTCACTAAAAAACAAAACAAAAGAAAAGAAAGGAAAAAATAATAAAGATGTGAGATGATAGATATTTTAAAGAGCTCAATTGTGGTAATTATTTCACAGTGTATATCAAAATATCGAGTTGTATACCTTAAATATATACTTTTTGCTGGTCAATTCTACTTCAATAAAGCCAGGTAGAAAAAGAAAAACCCAGCATAAATATTTAAAAAATGATGTCACAAATATAGTTGAAGTTACTAAGAGACAAGTGTATAGAAACTGATAAAACAGTATTTTATTATAGAAAGTTACAGAAAAATCCACGTGAAACAATAGACTGCTGCAAAGTTGCAGAAGTAGGGGCTGTGCATAAAGATTTGTTGTGGGTCATTTAGTAAATATGCCTTTTAAAATGCCTGTGTCACCTTTGTAGATCAACTTCTTTCCAAAAATATTTTTTGTTTACTGTATTAGTCTGTTCTCACATTGCTATACGTTTTTTTTTTTTTTTTTTTTTTTTACCTGAGACTGGGTCATTTATGAAGAAAAGAGGTTTAACTGACTCACAGTTCTGCAGGCTTACCAGGAAGCATGACTACGAGGCCTCAGGAAACTTATGATTATGGAGGAAGGTGAAAGGGAAGCAAGCACATCTTACCACGGCGTAGATGAGATTTGGGTGGGAACACAGAGCCAAACTATATCATTTACCTTTACTATCAACATTATTTTTAAGTCATTATCTGCTAAGCATTTTGGTAAGCACTTGCCCTAGGCTGTCACAGTTAATTTTTCTAAGAACCTTACATAGCCAATTGCTAATATTTTGGCTATTTCACAGATAGAGAAACAGGTTTACGGGGCTTAAAATGCCTTATGGAAGGATAAACACCTAGAAATTTGGTAGAACAAGTATTCTACATAAGAGCTCTCATTATGGTCCCTTAACTAGTAATTCAAAAGATACATTATGAAAGTTACAGTCAAACTGTTCACACATTTCAGCATGGGGAAAATAACTTCATCTACATAATTGCTGGCAAGATACTTACAACTCCACACTGGATCATCAATCAATATATATTATGGTGCTGCAATGCTGTATATAGAATTGCTGATTTAAACTAATGACAAATTTTCCTTTTGGATTCTTTAGGAAATACTTTAGAAAATATTCTTAATTATTCACAAATGTTATTACTCTTAAAGGTACATGGATATATTTGGGTACAAATAGTATCCACTAAAAAATATGTATCTGGACTTTGAGTGATAGTGGTGATGATCTTTCAGGTGTACACTTATCCATATACTTATCCAGGTATATACATTGAATATGTCCAGCTTTCTGTTTGTCACTCGTACCTCAACAAAATAGTTTTATAATGTCTGGAAAATGAAAACAGTTATATATGTGTGTATATATGTGTGTACATGTGTATATATGCATATATGTATATATTTGTGTATACACACACCCACACACATATATATATAATTCCAGCAGAAATGTTAGTTTGTTCTAACTAGTGAAGTGGAGATAAGCACTCAATTAATATAAGGGACAAATTTGTAATTGTCAAATGAGAATTGACTAACATTGTGCTGGTTAATTTTATGTGTCAACTTGACAGGGTTAAGGGATGCCCAGATAGCTGCTAAATCATTATTTCTGCATGTGTCTTTGATAATGTTTCTGAAAGAGATCAGCACTTAAATCAGGAGATTATGAAAAAAGATCCACTCCCACTAATGAGAGTGTGCATTGTCTAATTCACTGAGGGGCCAGACATAACAAAAAGGCAGAGGAAGGGCACATTTGCCCTTTTCTTGAGCTGGCACATTCATCTACACCTGCCCTTGAACACTGGAGTTCCTGGTTCTTAGACCTTCAGCCTGGGACTAAGAGTTACACCATTGTCTCCCCTGGTTCTCAGGCCTTAAGACTCAGACACAATTACAACACCAGTTTCTTGATTCTCCAGCTTGCAGAAAGCATATCGTAGGACTTTACAGCATCCATAATTGAATAAGCCAATTCCAATAATAAATTCCCTTTTATATATCTGTATACATTCTATTGATCCTGGTTCTTTGGAAAACTTTTATAGAAAAATGTATATTCCTCTATTATTCAGCAATCAGGCAGCACTTTCCTCTAAAGATTCAGAGGAGTGTTTGAGCAACATCTGCTTTTACTACTCACTAGAAAGTCTTTGCCTCCCAGTGAGGCACAAAATCAGTTTCAAAGCAGATGAAGGAGCCCTAATTCCAGTGAGGGTGTCTTCCTGGCTTAAACGTACGGTGGCTTCTTTTTGTTCCCCATTTTCTATCCATTTCCTCTGAGTGCTCTGTTTCTCCATATTTATTTTGGAGTAGTTTCCTGACAGCCTAATACACCACAGTTTAATATTTTTCTCTTTATGTTTTATCTACAAGCACCTTCTTCCAAGAAACAGAAATTGGGATCTAGGTGTTCATTTCAACCCCTAGGAATTTTAGTTGAGCTGTCATTTTCCAACATATTTCGGAATTGTCTTTTTATCTTACATTGCATGTGAACAGCCTGTATGCAATACAGTATTCTCTAGCTACAAGTTATTGTTTTCTTGGAATTTACAGATTTTTGAATTCAAAGTCGTTATGATACAATCTATTATTTTTCAGCAAATATTTATACTGCTATTGTTTTGCTTTGTGGAAGGATGTAATTCCCATCCCTGTCAATGTTGGATACACAGCTTGCTTTGACTAAGGGAATGTCATGGAGGTGACATATCTCATGTTCAAACAGAGAATTTACATATGCCTGGGGGTTGCCATGAAGTCTTTTTTTTCTTTCTCTTTTTTTTTTTTTTTTTGAGACAGAGTTTCGTTCTGATGCCCAGGCTGGTGTACAGTGGCACAATCTCGGCTCACTGCAAGCTCCGCCTTCGGGGTTCAGGCCATTCTCCTGCCTCAGCCTCCCGAGTAGCTGGGACTACAGGTGCCCGCCACCACGCCCGGCTAACTTTTTGTGTTTTTAGTAGAGACGAAGTTTCACCGTGTTAGCCAGGATGGTCTGGATCTCCTGACTCGTGATCCGCCCGCCTCGGCCTCCAAAAGTGCTCAGATTACAGGCGTGAACCACCGTGCCTGGCCGCCTTGAACTCTTACAGGCCTGTGATTCACCATGAGAACAGCCCATGTCCCACATGGTCTGCCAAAAACACTGCCAGTGACCTACAGATCATGAGCAAGAAGTAAAGGTTTGTTGTTGAAATTCACTGACATTTTAAAGTTGCTTTTAGTATAGTATCATTATTGTAATGATATTTTACAATAATGATATAGTATCATTATTGTAATGATATTTTACAATAATGATACTATATCATTATTGTAAAATAGAAACAACATGAGCCAGATATTTGGAATTTTATTCATAACCATTCCTGTTACCACTATGTGAACATCAGGTGAGTTACTGGAAAGCTCTTTGAACAGGAAAATTTTCGGTAAGGAGCAACTCATAAATGTAATGCCATAATTTACATTTTTGCAAGCTGCTACTTAGACACAGGTTTTTGGGGTCAAGAAATGCATGCAGGTGTACAGTGTGAAGGTTAGGGTTTCCCCTCTCAAATGTTATCTTTACTTTCTGGTACTGTAACATTTGGCTTGGTCTTCTATAAACGTGTGTAATTCTTTATTTGAATTTATTTATCTCTTCAGACACTGTCCTTTCTAAAATTGCTAATTTTGGTTTAATTATTCAGAAGCACTTTATTTACCACTTCCCCCCCCCCCAAGATTCTTTACCTTGGAAATCTCATTTTTACTTCTTAAGACACTGTTTCTATTGATTCTCATAAAGCTAACTTCTATTACTATTCACAGTGCAGCAGAGGCAGAAACTCCTCAGGGAGGCCTGTCCTCTCTATTCTTGTATAGATACCTTGTCTCAATAATATTTACTCTTAAACCATTTTCCTTTCTCTCTTATTTGGATAATAGCCCGTAGAGATAAGAGATTATGCCATATTTATCTGTACCTGCAACATTGTAAGTGCTTACTAAATATGAATGTATGAGTTTTTTTTGTTTGTTTTTCTGTTCTTTCTGAGAATCTCTAATTTGTTAGTGCTTTTGATTCTAGCCAGATTTTTTCCATTGTATGACACTGAAGTAAAGTAAGGTAGCTGTGTGTATCTAACTGAACTATCACATGCTATATATTTATGTATTTACTTCCCAAAAGGATTTCTGGCAAAAGCTCAAATTAAGACACTGGAACAAGAAAATTAAAGAAATACAGTGATATACTGCTTTAGAAAAACAAGCTAATTCATTTGCCAATTGAAACTCAGGATTACTTTTAAAATCCCTTGAAGCCACAGAACACAGGAAAACAAAACATAGGTCTCAGCATAAAACAGGGAGTAATATACAATATAATTAGAAAATTACAATTTTCCTGATGATAAATTCTAACAAGATTTTGTACTATAAATAATATAAACTAAAAAAAAAATTAGTAACAATTTTTAAGACAAATTTCTAGAAAAAAATGTAAATAGCGTTATCTGAACATTTCTTAATTAGGCCTTTGATAATAGCCAAAAACATAATATAAATTTTAACTATACACTTGCTACCACAGCCTGTGAAAAACCTAGAGACCAGGGTTCATGCTTTATTCATGCTTATTTACCTGAGACCAAGTACTACCCCACACCATATAAGTAATGAATTTAACTATAACCTTTTGGCCTGTTAGCTAACAGTTAAGTGAATGTAATTTAGATACAAAATACCATATTGTAAGTGTGATATATAATATATATTTTTTAAAGTGTCCTCAAATATATAGTTATATAAAATTATTTTTAATTATGTCTTTCCAATGTATTTTCAATGTATCTCTCAATACTCTGGAAAACAGATATTTTAAGTTTTAATATTTTGAATGAAAAATACTTAATTATTTATAAAAAAGCATGCAGATAATTAATTTGGAGTTATAAAACCAAAATAATAATTTTCACATCTCACAAAGCTATTTTCTAAATTAAAACTTTCTATGGAATTTTACAGAAGTTATTTCTAGTCCAAAATTTCAATTTAAATTTTTTTAAAAAATAATTTTTCAATAATTAAGCCAATAATTAAGGTAATTGATGTAAAATAAGCAGAACATTTTAAATGCCAGCATTTGAAAATAGTTTTTATCAAAATCAACAAAATGAACACACAATATTAAATTGATGTAAATAGTATTCCACATCAAGAGGTAAACAATTTAAGTTTTGAATCATATGCCAGAAAGCATAGAATACATTTTCTAGCATCAATCATAATAAATAATATATTCTCAATTCATACTTACTTTTCTCAATGTCTTGTTGTTACATTACTTAATCAGTAAAGTATCATACCTTTGAACTTGATATAGTCGTTTTATCTGGATCTTTCAGAAAATCAGTCAAGTTACAGTTTAAAAGGACAGTGAATAGTTTCAGCATTTTTGCAATTACTCCCATCATGTCACAGTAAAGAGAAAATATTTATGATATTAGCATGTGTTATAATGCTCTAAGATTAGGGAAAGTATAAATGGATGTCTTTGGAAGTTCACATTTTCACAACTAATATAAAATTATTAATCAACTAATATTTTTATTATTTAATATACTTACCTTCCAGTGTTGAACAGTCTCAGCTCAAAAAGAATGAGTAAGAGCATATTTTTCATAATCAAACTTCTTTCTGTTGTTTCAGTAACACGTCTGAGGAGAGCACCTAATTGATGAAAAAGCCAGATAGTGATACTGTGAGAGTTGAAGAAAACAAGAATCTTGGATTATGTTAACATGAACGGTTATGTTGATTAACCTTCATAAATTCCCCCAATTGTCTACATGTATAAATGACAATAAAACAAAAGGACTGCCCTATTTGAAATATTGGAAAGTAAAATGATCAATCTGGAGTGTACAGATCTTTGAAATAAATTCTAATCTAAATTCCCAATTACTCTAATAAAAGGGAAATGAAATAGCAAGGTCTGTATGTTATATAATTGTGAAGTTTCATCTTTATAATAGATGAATTGTAAATGTACTAGATCAAATTTTAAATTTGTGCTAGATAAATTGATTGTGCTAGATCAAATTGTAAAATTGATCATTTATCCGATCCATAATTTATTCATGAAGGGCTGAAGTTGCTGTGCCTGGCAGAAATGAGTGTCAAATAAAAGTCCACCATGACTTCTTCATAAAATCTACAGTGAGTACAGGAAGATTATCAGTCAACAAAAACAACTACAATTAAGCCTTGAGGTATAAACTATGCAGGTCCGCTTAATACTACTATTTTCTTCTGCCTCTTTCACCCCTGAAGCAATAAGACCAACAACTCCTCTTCCTCATCCACCTTAGCCTAGTGAACAGTAAGTCTATTATGATGGAAACCTTTATGATGATCCACTTCCACTTAATAAACAATAAATATATTTTTTCTTCCTTTGATATTCTTAGTAGCATTTTCTATTCTTTAGCTTACTTTCTTGTAAGAATACAGGGTATAATACATGAAACATATGAAACGTGTTAATTGATTGTCCATGTTACTGATAAAGCTTCCAGTGAACAGTAGATTATTAGTAGTTAAGTTTTTGAGAAGTCAAAAGTCATATATAGATTTTTTGTTGTGGAGGGTGTCAGTTTCCCTAACCCCCACATTATTCAGGAGTCAACTGTATATTGTAAAATTAAAATGAATAAGTCAGAGAATAAATTTATTAACATGTAATGAAAGTTTAGGATAGACAGCCATATTTATTTATAGGAAAGTCAGTTATAAATGGAATTTTAGTAATACACCTATACATTCTGTCTTCCTTCAAAGATTAAGATGGTAGGATTTACAACTTAATAATGTGATTCTGGAGACGGATTGAAAGCTCTACAGAGCATGCATAGATCTCTTTTGAAGTGATTAATATAAAGAGGTACCCTTTTTTGAAACATGGGAAAATCATAATTAATAACTGTTCTAGTGCTTCCTTGCCTTTTAAAAAAAAAACATAAGAAGAAATTATAGGAAAAGGAATGCAAGATAAAAGGATATGATGATAATTTATTCTTTTTACAGAAAAGAATAAAGCAAACAAATTCAACCGAGATTCTAAACCAATTTCTTAACAAATGCATATTGTAGCTTTTGCAGCTACTATCAGAGAATCAAGGTTGATTCAAGTAAGAACTGATGCAGTGGATCTGCAGAGATCCACAAATTTAAGGTCTTCATTCTGTGAAGGGAAAGTTAAGAGTCAATATACAAAAGCATTCAGCTTGTACCTCTGGTCTTTTTTTTTTTTTTTTTTTAAACTTATAGAGACTAGAACACCAATCTGCTTCTAGGCATGCACAGCTGTTCACCTCTGTGAAGTCCAAAGCATTTCTATTAACAACGCTCCACTTCAACTTC
>NW_012116154.1:8877140-8880750 GCF_000951035.1 Colobus angolensis palliatus | reverse complement strand
TTACACAAAAACAAATCATTAAAATTAGGACTGAAATTTTGGGCCAGGTGCAGTGGCTCATGCCTATAATCTCAGCACATTGGGAGGCTGAGACAGGTGGAACACGTGAGGCCAGGAGTTCGGCACCAGCCTGGTCAATGTGGAGAAGCTTTGTCTCTACTAAAAATGCAAAAAGGAAAAAAAATTAGCCAAGTGTGATGGCACATGCCTATAATCCCAGCTACTCAGGAGGCTGAGGCATGAGAATTGTTTGAACCTGGAGGTGGAGGTTGTAGTGAGCTGAAATAATGCCACTGCACTCCAGCTTGGGTGACACAGTGAGACTGTCTTAAAAAAAAAACCCTGACAACTTCAATTGAATTAAAAATATGATTCTCTGTCTTAATATCTGTATGCAAATGAATAGACAGATATAGTTGCAAAGATTATCATCATATATATCTATCTATTTGCATACATAGATAGAAGTGGTTAGATATAGATGTATTTATCTTACAGGTACTAGGCAAGAGCCCAAGTGAGTAAAATTCCTTTAACTTGAAAATTAAAACTCAACATCATAACTACTAACAGTGGCAATATTACTTTTAACAGAATTTGCTTGACATATCATCAAATACTTAAACTTCCTTTTCTCTCTCTGAAAGAAGGAAAACTTGTGCTGTGACTGCTACAGGTTAATACTTGCTTTTTATATTGATTTGATCTTAAATATTCATGCTTCACAATAAACCCACCAGCAGGTTTTGAATTTCTTATCTTATTTAACGACCATTTGGAAGATTCTTCTAGTTTCCATTTATTAAGGCTCAAAAATTGTTTTCCTTCCCTCCACAACAAAAATTTATCACTACCTGAAACTTGAGAAAGCTGCTTATTGGAAGCCAGCTGATTTCATGGGAATGTAATTTAACAACCTCACCGCACTTTATAAGAAGCTGATGAGACAAGAGACTAATTGTTCCAGGTTTGAATATTTTCATGACATAGCTCTTCACATCATTTAGCATAAGATACATCTTCCTTGATCTGCTTGATCATGAATGAGTTGTCAGAATTAAATATAATTGCTTTAACAAATTATTTTATTTTTATTTACCATAACTATAGTTCAGAATTCAAAAACAAAACCAAAATTTATTAAAGAGCTAGGATATAAATCATCTGCAAAAGGTGGAAATGAGTTCAAATGAAGTAATTTGAACGTAAAGCAAAAATGACTTCAACAAACCCTGACAGGCCCTGAGTATACAAAGCACTATTGTAAGGTTAAAAAGTTGATATTATTCATCTCTAATTAGCACCTAAAATTTAACTTTAGCTGTCATAAACATTACATTAAATTATATATAATTGTGGACTTGTTACCACAACCAGGAAGAAACTAGAGCGAATTATTCATCCTTGCATTTAACTATCTTTGGGTGACTAGTCCTGTGCCCAAGTGGATAAATTAAATCAGAACCTATTTTAGGACAGTAAAAGGTTACTGAGATTGTACATGCAGAGGAAAGCTCTATGTGAGTATAACTACTTCTGGTAGTTAATAAGAACAAATATGTTCTCTATGTTGGCTTAAAATGTCCTTTAATCTAAAACACATACACCTTGTATTGTTTACATAGGCCTCACTAAGCCTAATTTTGGTAAGTGAGGACACATCCACTCATACTGACTGAAAAACTAGTCAATATACATTCTTCTTTGAACATCATTCTCTATTTGAATCTGAACTCCCTGGCCCACATAACTTCTGAGAAAATACAACACATCACTAAAATTGGGTTGGGTTTTACCAAAGTTTCATTCTAGGACTTCTCTTGTGATTTCCCAATTTTGTTAATTCTTTTCTCTTTGTCCTACTTCATCTTGTCTCATGCAATTTTCTCTGAGAAATTGCCTTCTCATTTCAGTAGTCTTATTATTCTATCAAATGATCATGAAACTATGTGCCATCACATTCTAAAATTTAATTATAAATATAGTATTTAGTGTTTTATTATCCTGCACACATTGCGAAATATTATATATGCTTGCTTCACTTGTGAAAAGGAATATTTATACACTACTTCAACTCTGTAACTCCAAATTGGATTTGAGTCCTCTCTCCAAAATTTTAAAAATAACCCATTACCTTTCACATTCCATATGACACAGATTAGTTTCTTAGCAAAGCAAAAGGTTTCACGATAGGAATAGAAAACACTGGGAGAATACAGAAGGGTCAAGGAATTAGAACAAAGTAGATAATAATGGCTAACACTAATTTTGTGTTTACTAAGTACTAAGTAAACAAATTAGGCATTTCATTGGTATTATTGCATTTTTCTTCATAATAAACTAATGAGGTCATCACCAATTATATACCCATTTACACATAAGTAATGGAGAATAAACAGCATTACAAAGATTGCACATCTAGGTATTATTAAAGTTGATAATTTAATAATGTCTCAAAAGCCCATACTAATGCATTAATATATCATATTCTAAACATTTTGTGGCATCTGCTCAGGTGTGTTTCTGCCTGAAATAATGGAAATAAAAATAGTTAACACTTACTGATTTTTTTTTTAATATGCATTGGAATCTCTGCTAAGAACTTATGTCCACTACATCAGGCCCAATACACTATAAGCTGTTTTAAGGAAGTAAATATATATAATTTCACTGTTCATTCGGTGGCCAGGCTGTATGGCCAAGGTTAAAAGGCAGATAAGTGTCACCAGGGAAAAACTCTGCATGATTCAAGGTCACTGAAACCAGACAACATGCACACCAGGCTCCGGTGGTAGAGAATTTACTTACAGCAAGATGAGAAAGTATATGCGGGATCTGGTCCCTGGTGATCTGTGGGCACCCTCCTGGCCAGCAGGTTCATTCAGCTGCCTTTATGGCCCCTATACCTGCTCTCTCCACTTTATACTGCAGTGGACGGACCCATCCTTTGTGGGGCCTGAAATACAGAAACGTGGAGGCATGCCTGAGAGCCACTGATGCAGGTACCTAAGCAGAACAAAGGCATGTACTTCAAGCCCAGACCATGAAAAGATATTCCCTCACAAACAGATGTACTCATCCAGGCCCCAGGCCACTCTTAAGCAGCAGATCAGAGCACAAGAATGTCCACATGCTACCTTGTTCAAGATAAACAATAAAATATTATATTATTATATTACTTTACCTTACCTAACCTTTCCTTACCTTACATTGTACAATATCACATCATATTAGGTACTTACTTTTTTGGGAAATTCAGAGTTTTTTTCTGACAGATTCTTTACTTTATGGGAAAAATATGTATAAGCTGAGTATAACCTTTTAAAACTTCTACATTTTCATTTCATTGTTGTCATGATCTGTGGAACTTCAAAGAAAGATGGAATCAGGATACAGGACAACATTGTTTTTTAACATCAATTATTGTATGTTGTTAGTCTTTTTGAAATATACAAGAATGAACTGGATTTTCCACATCCAGCATAGTAGAATAAAGAACTCTGAAAATGTGATCCTCCAGGAAAGAAAGAAAAAGAAAGAAAGAAAGAAAGAAAGAAAGAAAGAAAGAAAGAAAGAAAGAAAGAAAGAAAGAAAGAAAGAAAGAGAGAGA
>NW_012116154.1:8869628-8877075 GCF_000951035.1 Colobus angolensis palliatus | reverse complement strand
AAAGAAAGAAAGAAAGAAAGAAAGAAAGAAAGAAAGAAAGAAAAGAAAGAAAGAAGGAAAGGAAGGAAAGGAAGGAAAAAGAAGGGAGGGAAGGAGGCACTGGCAAAGCTGTTCAATTCAACCTTTTCAAAACTTTGGAAATTAACTCTGCTTGTACCAATCCAAGGCATGTTGTTGCAAGAATAACTTGCTGCATCTCAGTGTTCTCCACTAAATTTACCTACTTGAAGAAAACCCCTAAGGGTTATTTGCTTTTGTGTCTCCATCATCTTGCACAGTTTCTACTATATAGCTTGTGTTCAGTCAATATTTCTGGAATGATGAAGGCTCATCCAAGCCTCTTACAGAGAGACTTCCCAAGCCCTGCAAGTCAGTGATGACTGTCTTCAGCATCTGCAGCACTCAGCAAACCCTTATAAAACATCTACAGAAAGAAGACTTCTCCATGGGGCTATGCTTGCAGCCCCCTTCCTGTGGTGTTTTCACTTTGTCCCATAACTGATCCACCTCTCTACTCCCCATTGCCACAAGCAATCTACCTAAAAAATAAATCTGACCAGGCAATAAATATCTTGGATAGTAAGTGTCTTAGCCAGTTTTGGCTGCTATAACAAAACATCATAGACTGGGTGGTTGCAACAACAGAAATGTATTTCTCACAGTTCTGGAGGCTGAGAAGTCCAAGATCAATGCTGTTAGATCTGATGTCGGGTGAGGGTCAGCTCTCTGGTTTGCAAATAGTCATCTTTTCATCATTTCCTTACGTGGCAGAGAGCAGAGATCATCTTTCTTTGTGTCTTCTTTTAAAGACATAATCCCATTCATAAGGGCTCCAGACTTATTACCTAATCATTCCCAAAGGTACCACATCTTAAAACCATCAAATGAGATATTAGGATTTCAACATATGAATTTGGAGGAAACACAAGCATTCAATCCACAATGGTAACTTTTTATTTTTGTAATTTTTTTTAGTATTAATATCCAAAGATGGCATGACTATTCTTTACAACACTTTTGGAAAACAATTTAAAAATATCGTAGTTGACTCAGTTATGCCACTCATGAAAATCTATTTTAAAGAATAAGCATCAATGGAAAATTACAACATAAACAACAACAAAAATAATCAGAAGGCAAAATATGTAACAATCAAATTTGGTTTTGGTGTTTTAGCAGCCTCCTATGGAAATTTTGGAAGTGGTATACTATATATTACCCAGATAAATAAAAGGATGTATATTCCCTAAAGTCTCTCTTATTCTACTAGTAGCTTATCTTAAAGTCTTCATGGAAAGTTTGATAATAACCACTCAGAATATTTAAAGAAAAATATAACAGCTAGAACAAATGGAATTATCAGGTTTATAGTGGATCTAAAAGCAAATGGTATTTTGTATACAGAATTACTGAAGATTTAGTAGAAATTTCCTCTGGGAATATGACTTGATTTGTTTCTTATTTGTTGAGGGAGAAAATCTCCTTGCCTCATTTTGTCTGGCTTGTTTGTAATATTTACTGCTGTAAATTGAATTTTCTATCATGCTTACATGCAAACCATCTCTCAGCTTTTCAGTTTTTCCTTCTAATTACTTTTAGATTTAGATTCTCTATATAAAAATCTGCATCTCAAACTATGTTTTCCTCTCTCAAGAATGATTATATCTTTCATGTCTTATCTGCCTCTTTCTCTTTGATTTTCCTTTTAAAGTCATATCTATCATTATATTTAGTAACATTTTAAGAATAGTTTACTTTCAAATAAATCATTTCAGTATAATATGTTAATATCATTTTCTGTACATTCCAGTTGAAGGAAAGATCATGTCTCATATAAAATAATACACTCATATTTGCATGTGATAGGTCTAAAACTGGTTTACTAGGTTAAGTAAAACACTAGAACTTGTATGACGTTATATTGTGAAGCGTATTGAAATACTAAGCTAAGTAACATTACCATAAGTGATGTCCCACTGATGTTCATTGTTTCAAGTAAATTTTTTCCACTCCTATACAAATTGTAGCATAAAAAAAATAAAAATAACACTCTTGAAGTGTTCTAAATCCTAAGAAATACTTAAAAATATCTATGCCATGATTTTCCAACTCCAGGCCTTTGCAGAGGGTACCCTATCTCAGAACACTCCCCATTTTCTGTTTACCTGACAAGACTCCTGTTTATATTTTAGACTAAGTCAAAAATGTCTTTCTGTGCAGAGACTTTCCCTAATCAATTCATTCTCTGTGCTAACTTTGTTATGATTACTACATGGTGCTGTGATTTACTTCCTCTAAAAACCTGTCACTCACTTTGTTATACTATTTATTATACAGTGACCTAGGCTGGCCTGATGATAGTACTTTATTCCAGTGGATACCATGATTGATTCAGAGTTGGCACATAATCCAGCTAAGGTTAATTATCATCATCATCATCTCTCTCTCTCTCACTTTGAGTGGAAGAAATTAACTGCATTCTCTTGTTTTATCAAGAGCTTTACCCATCTTCTCTTTTCTGAATGTTGACCAATAGAACATCCTATTCAGCAAGAGAAAAGAAAGAAATTTTGCATGCAGAGAAAAATTAATGTGAGGAAAAGAAGAAAAGTAAAATACCTGGAAACATCGAGGTCTTTGATTTAAATATTTCCAGAATGTACACTTATTCTTCATGATTATGCAAACACACTAATACTCATTTAGGCTGAAGCTAATTTGAGATAAGTTAATGTCACGTGGAACTGAAAGATTCCTGATTAATATGCATACCTATGTTAAGATTAGGACTGAGTTTTAGTGCTGGCAAAACTTAGTTCAGTCAGTTAACAGTTGATTAAAAGCATTTTAACTACATTTTCTGCAGGATTACATTCTAAGGCACTAAAGCGGAGGGTGTTCTCTTTTACATTTCTTTGAATACTGAGTAGGAGATAAAATTATTCGACTATTCATGACAGAAAGAAGCTAAAGGGAGAAATATATAGTTCAGTACTTAACAATTAGGAGTTCAAATTCCTGGAGGCTAAAAATCTAAAAGAAAAACATCATGAGCAGGAAAAGGAGAGACTTCTTCATGTTTCTTTGGTGTACTCCCTTTCCTTTTGTAATAATGTACACAGTAGAGAAGTCCCATTAAAAACCAAATGCCAACAAAGAGTATATTCAAGTTGTTGGTATTTTTAATTAAAATTTCCTAGTTATTGTTGTAGTGAGAAGAGCATTTTCAATTTCTTACATAACAATAGTGGATAGGGAGTTGCAAATGGTGAAAATCAATTACATTTGGCTCTACCATATGGAGAGCTAAGCATTTCAGAATTAGTTTTTCCTGGCATATGCACCTTTGTATTTTACAAGGGATCACGAGACTATGCATTACAGAGAAGTTAAAAACAAACAAACAAACAAACAAACAAACAAAAAACGGGGAGCTTTATTGTGTCATCCCCTAGTGTCTAGCCAGTCCGAATTCTTCTCAAGTGACTTGGCATTTTCTTATAGATCAGTTAACCAAAAACATGTTGTCACAAAAGAGGAACATATCACTAGAGAGTTAATTTGGTTATAGTTGTTCGGTTTAATGTTTTTCTCTCTCTTAAAGCTTTACTTGCAATCCCACAGTAATTGTCCTGCAAGCATGAGCACTGACACCCCAAGGAGACAGCAAGCCAGAAACAAATTGAGTATTTATATTAGAAAGGAGGAAACCAGGGAGGCATAGACCTATAGAAGCACATCCACATGGTTGCACACACAAGCTGACTCAGGCATTTTGTTTGTACTTTGTAATAGATTTTACACACTGTGATTGTCAGGGCAACAGTCAGAGGACAACAGAACTTCACAAATAATGGAAGTGAAGGTTAGTAGTAAATGTACTGTGAAGTAAAATCTACTGAGTAAAACTGTAATGGCATAAATTTGACATCTATATAAAACTGTCTTTTTAAGCTGACTCATTTTTTTGTCAGTCTAGTTTGAAGCATATTGCTGATGTGATTGGCCTTTTAATCAACCTGAAAATGTCTCATTTGTAAAGCAATAGGGAGGGGAGAGGTTCATCTGAGAAGTCATCTTAGGCTATTGACCTCATGCTTTCTCCATGCCACAAATAGAAGCAAAGTTTCTGATTGTCTACTATTATGGCCTTCTATGCTCTATTATCTGTTGTAATCCTATAAATCTAGGCTTTATTAAGTAAGAGAGAAACATGTAAGTAATTTCTCTAGTTTACATTTCTCTAGGAGTTGTATTTAGAGCAGATAATACATTGGAGTCTATCCATATGTTAGAAACATTTTGAGGAACTATATCAAAGCCTTGGGATTGGGTTAATTGTGACATTTGCTGACCTTGTGACTTGGAAATCAGCTGAAATTTTAAAAAGAAATTTTAAAACTGAAGACTTTTAAACCCAATGTATTTAGGCATTTTCTAGAACACTTTTCTTCTTCTTTCTCTTGTTATTCTGGAAGAGAAAAGATGACTATTTTCAAAAGACACCTTCTAACTGCCAAATATATTCAGACATACTTGTTGAAGAGCCAGAGTTTGTAAACGTTAAAAGACGTGATAGTTCAGGTTCTGTTACTGAGATAAAATTATTATAACTCTTGAATCAGCAGTAAGATTTTCAAGAGGTTTAAGCGTGAGGCTCTGGTGCCTTTCACTGTTGACAGAGTTCTCTAAAATAATCTGAACCTGCATATGTCACGACGAAATATATATGCGGGATACTTCAGTTGACTTTGTGTATATTTGACCAAGGTTGTTCAAAGTCAAGATCTTGAATAACAAATTTTGTCTTACGTTGTGTTTTTGACCAAAATTAACACAAATACTCCACTTCCAACACCAGTTTCCCTGAAGCTATGTATTAAAAGTATCACACAAACACTAGTTTCCATGATGATTCTTCTATAAAACAAGAATAAAAACATCTTGGCTCTGAGAATTTTTATAATCTGTACCATATTGAGCAAACTCTCACAGGAAAGTTTCGAATAAAAACCTCATCCGGGGAAATCAAAATTCTAGTTTAAACAAACTTTAGAAGGATATTAACAGAAAACATGGTGGTTGTGTTAATCATGATGCAATTGAATCCACATCAGTAGCTTATTAGTGGGATACTGGATTAATTGACATGACAAGTATATAATCAGCTTGAAAGTGCTTATCTTTTCCTGACATAGTATGGTGGTTCTATGAGTTCTTTCAGATGTTTGTTCTAATTTGGTATCAACCAACTGGATTGTGTGCTATTGGGGTGTAGAAGCAGGGGAAGTTGCATTTTGTTGACTCTACTGGCAATCATAGAAAAGTATTGGAATTTCAACTTGGTCCTTCTCATATTACATGAGCTGAAATGAGTCTAAAAATGAAAATATCCCACAGCAATCTAATATGCATGTCCTTCTCATTTTGCCTCATTCATTAAAGCCTCTATATTTCTTATATAATTATATTATTAAAGTATATTTGTAAAATTAAGAAATACAGCCATTAAGTAGTAAAATAGTATATAGCCATTATCCTGGATTAAATAAACAATAATATGTTACAATATTAGGTAGAATATATTAAATAGTTATGAACCATGTCCTGAAAGAGGTAATAATAAGGTGATTAACCACCATTTGAGGTACATTGGAGACAACAGAGTCACAAAAGAGAGGAAGAAAAAAGAGGGGAAGGTGCAAAGACACAAAAATGTAAATTAACATTTCAGTACCAAGGACAGTGAAAGCACATGTGTTTGACTGGGTTGGAATGGCATATTCATTTATTCATTTACTAAAGAAAAACGCAGAATGCCTGTTATATTTCAGGCACTTCAATAGTTAGGATTATCACATATAATATGAAATGCCCAGCTAAATTTGAATTTCAAATAAACAACAAGTATGTTTTCAGAGGATATGTGACCCTTGCAATATTTAGGACATGCTTATTCTAAGAACTTACTTTTTTTTTGTTTATCTGAAAATCACACTTAAGTGGAGGTTCTATATTTTATATTTGCTAAATCTGGTGACCCTAAATAGATGTGGAGAGAGAGTGATAAAAAATACATAGTATTTGATGTCATACAACTTAGAAGCGTAGACATGTATAAAAATAGACAGATGTTTTGATTGCCAAAACTTGCACACCTAAAATACTAATACAGGGAAATAAAACTTTTTTTAGGGAAATTAAGTGGTTTGACTCACTACCTCAACTTTATTTAATCCTTTCAAGTCAAATCTATTTCTGACCATCCACGCAAATGCTGGTTGCCTTCATCACCTGGTGGAGGTAGTATGTCTTAAACATAATCCATTCAGCAAATCTACAAAAATCGTTACTTAATGAATACTTGGTAATTTAATATGAGAAACATATTACCAATGCAATACATAGTTTAACTGTCTTTGTTGAAACCAGCATTCAAAACTCTTTGAGCCTATGTTTATTTTAACATGAATAATTAGCTAACTTTTTGGTTAATAGTTATTTTCCTTAATAATTGTTAAATGGTTTATCTCAATTTTATCTATAACTGTACACTGTCTCTTTAGATGTGTTATCAGTTAAGATTTCATCTGGTTGTAATTCACAACACGACATTTTAATGACTGTAAATAGTACGATTTGTTCAGCTTTATTTTTTTCACCCTCTCTCTCTCCCATAAGCATGAGGCAGACATTCCCTTTCTGCTCTACTTTCGTTAATGTTTGCCTTTCACTCTCATGGTTTCAATTTTGATTTTTTTTTTTTTTTTTTTTGAGACAGTGTTTTTCTCTTGTTGCTCAGGCTGGAGTGCAATGGCGTGATCTCGGCTCACTGCAACCTCCGCCTCACAGGTTCAACCAATTCTCCTGCCTCAGCCTCCAAAGCAGCTGGGATTACAGTCATGCACCACTATGCCTGGCTAATTTTGTATTTTTGTATTTTCCACCCGCCTGGTCCTCTCAAAGTGCTTTGATTACAGGCGTGAGCACCTGAGCCCAGCGACTTTCAAAGTCTCAAAATGACTACTGCAACTCCAGACCCTGCATATGCTTTACTGGAGAAAATAAAAAAAGAAACTCAAAGAATGTCTCTTTAAGGCATGTAATATTTGTGTATGTGAGTCTTATTACTTTTTAGATTAAGGTAAAATTCTTGTTACATAAAATTCGCTATTTTAAAGTGTACAGTTCAGTAACATATAGTGCATTCACAATTTGTGTGATCATCAATCTCTATCTAGTTCTAAAACATTTTCGCCACCACAAAAGAAAGCCCTGTACCAATTAAGTGGTTTCTTCCCAGCTCATAGAAAGTATTAATCTGTTTTTTATCTCTATGCATTCAACTATTCTGGATATTTCATATATATAGAATCATATACTTTGTCTTTTTTGTCTAACTTCTTTCACTTAGCATAATGTCTTTAAGGTTGATTCACATTGTGGT
>NW_012116154.1:8863743-8864813 GCF_000951035.1 Colobus angolensis palliatus | reverse complement strand
TGTTAGCCAGGATGGTCTCAATCTCCTGACCTTGTGATCCGCCCGTCTCGGCCTCCCAAACTGCTGGGATTTACAGGCATGAGCCACTGCACCTGGTCTACTTTACTCCTTTTTTATGACTACCTAAAATTCAATTGTATGGATATAACCCATTTTCTTTCCATTCATCTGCTGATTGTGTTTCTACCTTTCGGCTATTGAGAATAGTGCTGTTATAATCACTCATACAAGTATTTGTTTAAATACCTGTTTTCAATTTTGGGGGGCTATATACGTAGGAATAGAATTTTTGGCTCATAGATAATTCTATGTTTAACTTTTTGAGCCACTTCCAAACTGTTTTCCAAAGAGACTGTGACAGTTTACATGCCAATCACCAATAATGATGGGTATTATTTTTTCACATCTTTGCCAATTACTGCTATTTTTCATTAAATAATTATAGCCATGAATGTGAAGTGGTATCTCATTGTGGTTTTGATTTCCATTATTCTACTAAACAATGATGTTGAGCATCTTTTTATGTGTTTGTTAGTATTTGCATAATTTCTTTGGAGAAATGTTTATTCAAATCTTTCACTCATTTTTAAATTGAATTGTCTGCTCTTTTGTTTTTAAGCTGTAAGAGTTCTTTTGTTGTTGAGTTGTAAGAGTTCTTTACATATTCTGGATATTAGACACTTATCAGGTATATAATTTTCAAATATTTCTTTCATTTCAAAGATTGACTTCTTACATCCTTGATATAATCTTTGATGCAACTTTTTTTTTATATTTTTATGAAGTCTAATTTAATTTTTATGAAGTCGTATATTTTTAGCTGTTACAATTAGTTCTTCGATCTATCTTGAATTGATTTGTCTGTTTACTGTGGGACAGGCATCCATCTTCAATATTTTACATGTAGATATACAGTTGATCAAACAGCATTTGTTGAAGAGATTCTCCTTTCCCCATTGGCTGGTCTTCGCATCCATGTAAATGGCCGGGCGCGGTGGCTCAAGCCTGTAATCCCAGCACTTTGGGAGGCCGAGACGGGCGGATCACGAGGTCAGGAGATCGAGACCATC
>NW_012116154.1:8861348-8863073 GCF_000951035.1 Colobus angolensis palliatus | reverse complement strand
TCATAGGCCACAGCCATATCATATCCTTGTAACTAACAGGAAACCTTGGAGATTAAGTTCAGCTCTTGCTGCCCTGAAAGTTTCAGTGTTAAGTTATAACGAAGGAATTTAAAATTAATATTGAGGAATTGAGTAATTGGCATGTCTGCTACACCTCATTATGATCAAACTGATGTAGAACTCAGTTTCAAGTTTCATAATCATGTTTTTGAATGCATTAAAAATTAGTACTTTTTTTAAATGAAATTATCTAAAATTGTAGAAAGCTAAGAACCACTCCCTGAAGAGCTGTGGCTGTTACTAGAGCCCCTACACATGGGTCTCATGTCATGAAAGCTGGCCTCTCAGAGTCAACAATTTCAAGAGACAGGAAGTAGGTTTAGCCCTGCAAACTGATATAGCATCAATTCTGACACATTATACTGGTCAAAGGACTCATAAAGTCTACACGTATGGCAGATCGAGAGAAAGAGGGCCCACTGCTAGATGAGAGGAGTATGAAAATATTTGTAGCTGTATGTAGACCAATAAAATCTGCTCCTGAGCCAGAAATTATTTACATTCCTGACACATACAGAATACCCCATTTCTAATACTCTAAAATGTTTAACCCATTAGTCGAACAGGATTAGGCTTAAGATCCAAGATCTCATCATATAAATCAAGTTCAGGAATGAATTATATTTCAGGGGCAGTTATTGTTAGCTGTAAAGATCCATGAACTAAAGAGACAAGGTATCTGCCTATTGTTAGCGGTAAAGATCTGTAAACTAAAGAGACGAGTTATTTGCCTCGAATTATTCTGAAGAATTAATATAGGATAAAAGAGTCTAGTCATAAATGTAATATTACTGAAAGTTATTTCATACTTTAAGAATCTTTTATAGAAAGAGCCTAGAAATGAGAAAGTTTCGTTTTCAAATTCAGAATTTTCTGCTTTTTATTATTTCTCCTAAATGTTACTCAAAACTGCAACGATTCTTTTTAAAATTTATCTATCTTTCCCTGTGTTATATCATAGAGAGCTAGTAAAAGTCACTTTCTAGGTTGTTCCTAAAAAATCTCTCCTGCTAAATTGGCTGCTTAATTAGACAGTCTTTATATTTTCCATATTCCCACAGGTGACATTGTTGCCAAATTCGCCCCTACTACATGAAAGTTATACCTTTCCTCTAGCATTCGACATCTTCTTACTGTCTTTCCAGTCATTATGCATTATTGAGGACCTCCTAGCTTTCACACAAGTCTTCCCAAAACCCTTCCAGCCTCTGCTTGCTGCCTAGCTTGAAAGCCAATGTCATATATCTTAAGTTTTTGGTATGTAGTACTTCACTTCTATGTACCAAATTTCTGTTTCAGTTTTATATTACTAGGTAATAAACTACCTTATAACTTAGTGGCTTAAACCTACCATTTTATTTTGTGGATCATAAATTTGGGGAAATTTTGGCTAGAATATTTTCCTCTAAACTCTAGTGTAAAGTGGGCTGGTTAGGGCTGAAGGATCTACTTTCTGAGTCACTTTCTTACTCACATGTCTGGCATCTAGGATAGGGATGCTAGTAGTCAGTTAGTAGTTGATGCTGGGACCTGTTAACCACGGTGCCTATATGTGGTTTCTCCATATGCCTTGGGTTTCTGCAAGTACTATGGCTGGGTCCCAAAGGGAATACAACTACAAGCAAATATTTTCAGACAAGATGTAGAAGCACTCAGTGCCTTAGG
>NW_012116154.1:8851216-8860598 GCF_000951035.1 Colobus angolensis palliatus | reverse complement strand
ACGGTGCCTATATGTGGTTTCTCCATATGCCTTGGGTTTCTCCAAGTACTGTGGCTGGGTCCCAAAGGGAATACAACTACAAGCAAATATTTTCAGACAAGATGTAGAAGCACTCAGTGCCTTAGGGTCTCAGCCCAGAAATAGGTACAAACTGATTCTACCATACTCTATTCTTAGAAAGTCACAGATCCTGCCCAGATTCAAAGGAATGGGACATAATATACCCCTCCTTTAAATAGAAGGTATGTCAAAGAATTTGTAGCTGTCTTTTATCTTTAATATATCACTGGTAAAATTTGTTGAAGTTGAATATGTGTATATCTCTTAATCCAACAAGTTTTTACTTCCAGTATATTTCAGTAAGCATATATTCAACATACATGTGTATGTATGTTCCCCAAAGACAAGTATTCTCACAATAGCACTATTTTTAACTTTCTAAAAACAAAAACACTTAGATGAATATTAACAGTAAAATTGATAAATTTCTGTATCATAACACAGAGCTATAAAATACAGAATTGAACACTGAATAATCTGCAATTATACAGATATATATGAAGAAAAATTACAGGCATAATGTTAGATGAGATGTCAGGACAAAAGATTACATACTCTCTCATTCCACTTATATAAAATTTAAAAAAAGGCAAACTGAATCTATTGGGTGAAATATTGATATGAGTCATGGATCAATCTTCTGTGATGTTGGGAATGTTCAGTGTCTTGGTCTTTTTTCTGTTTTGTTCGGGATAATATGTACATTTTTCTTTTGGTGTATTCTACAACAATAATTATTTCCTAAAAGAAGACAAAATTATGATTTCATATTTGTTTCCTATGATGCTCTGACAAATTATCACAAACTTAACAGACTAAAACAGCCCAAATGTATTGTCTTATAGTTCTGAAGGTCAGAAGTATAAAATGGGTCTTACTGAGCTCATATCAATGTGGCCACGGTTTCATTCCTTCTGGAGACTCTAGGGAAAAATTAGCTTTTTTGCTTTATTCAACTTCTAGAGTCTATCAGCATTCTTTAGTTCATGTCCTTCTTCTGTCTTCAAAGACAGCATTATAACATCTTCAGATCTCTCTTTGATTGTGAGTCTAATGCATTGTGATAAAACTGGGTCCACAAAAAGAGGGTAGTCTACCTATCTCAGGTCTCTTAACTTAATCACATTTACAAAGTCCCTTCTGCTATGTAAGGAAACATATACACAGGTTCTAGGGATTAGAACATAGACATCTTTACCTCAACATAATAAAAGCCATATATGACACACCCATGGCTAGTATCATACTGAATGGGGAAAATTGAATGACAAGAATGCCCACTGTCATCACTGTTATTCAGCATAGTACTGGAAGTCCTAGCTAGAGCATAAGACAAGACAAAGATATAAAGGGCATCCAAATTGAAAAGGAAGAAGTCAAATGATCCCTGTTTTCAGATAATATGATCTTGTATTTGGCAAAAAAATCTAATGACTCCACAAGAAAACTATAAAAATTCAGTAAAGTGGCAGGATACAAAATAAACACACCCCAATAAGGACATTTCTATATGCCGAAAGTGAACAATACAAAAAAAGAAATTTTAAAAGCCATTCTATTTACAGTAGCCACACATAAAATTAAATAACCAAAGATGTGAAAGATCTCTATAATAAATCATTGAAAATATTAATAATTAAAGTTTATTAAAATAATAAAAATATTAATATCTTAAAAATTTTATTATCAATAATAAAATTTATAAGATAATAAAATATTAATTATTAATATTAATAATTAATAAAAAGTGATTGATAAATTACAACAAAGAAGTGAAAGATGTCTATAATAGAAACCATAAAACACTTTTGAAGAGAACACCAAAATAATAGAAAACATATTCAATGTTCATGGATTAGAAGACTCAATATTAAAATGTCCATACTACCCAAAGCAATCTACAGATTCAATGTAATCCCTATCAAAATACCAATAACAGTCTTTACAAAAATAGAGAAAACAATCCTAACATTTATGTGGAACCACAAAGCACCAAGAATAGCTAAAGCTATCCTAAGCAAAAATAGTAAAACTGGAGAAATTACATTATATTTCTTGACTTCAAATTATACTACAAAGCTCTAGTAATGAAAACAACATGGCACTGGCAAAAAATAGACACACAGCCCAAAGTAACAGAAGAGAGAAACCAGAAACAAATCCATACACCTACAGTAAACTCATTTTCAACAAAGGTACCAGTAGGGAAATGATAGTCTCTTCAATAAATGGCTCTAGGAAATCCAGACATCCATATGCAGAAGAATGTACCCCTGTCTTTTGCCATATACATAAATCAAATAAAAAAGGATTAAAGACTTCAATCTAAGACCTCAAGCTATAAAACTACTAAACAAATTAAAGAAAGACTCTAGGACATTAGGTAAAAGTTTCTTGAGCAATACCCCACAAGCACAGGTAACTAAAGCAAAAATGGACAAAAGGGATCATATCAAGTTAAAAAGCTTCTGAACAGCAAAGGATAAATCAACAAAGTGAAGAGACACCTCACAGGATGAGAGAAAATATTTTCAAACTACCCATCTGACAAGGGATTAATAACTAGAATATATAAGGAGCTCAAACAACTATATAGGAAAAAATCTAATAATCCAAGCGAAAGATGGGTAAAAGATTTTTCAAAAGAAGACGTACAAATAGCAAACAGGCATATGAAAGGTTCAACATCACTGACCATTACAGAATGCAAATCTAAACTACACTGAGGTATCATCTCACCCCTGTTCAAGTGAATTATATCCAAAAAAACAGGAGATAACAAATGCTGGTGAGAATATAGAGAAAAGGACACCTGCAATGGTGTCATTGATGTGAATACAAATTAGTACAACTTTAGAGAACAATTTGCAGGTTCCTCCAAAAACTAAAACTGGAGATACCACGTGATCTAGCAATCCAAGTACTGGGTACATACCCAAAAGAAAAAAAAAATCAGTATATCAAAGAGATATCTGCACCCCTATGTTTGTTGCAGCACTGTTTACAATAGCTAAGATTTGGAAACAACCTAAGTGTCCACCAACAGATGAATGGATAAAGAAAATGCGGTACATATACTAAATAGAGTACTATTTAGCCGTAAAAAAGAATGAGATCCAGTCATTTGCAACAACATGGATAGAACTGGAGATGATTATGTTAGGCAAATTAAGTCAGGCACAGAAAGACAAACATTACATTTTCTCGTTTATTTTTGGAATCCAAAAATTAAAACATTTGAACTCATGGATATAGTAGAAGTATGGTTACCAGAGGCTGAGAAGGGTAGTGAGGAAAAAGCAGTGAGGTGGAGATGGCTAATATGTGCAAAAAACAGTTAGAAAAACTGAATAATATCTATTATTTGATAGCACAATAAGGTGACTGTAGTCAATAATTACTTAACTATACATTTTAAAATAATACAACTCAGTGGATAAATGCATGAGAGATGTATATCCTATTCTTCATAATGGGCTTATTTCACATTGCAGGCCTATATCAGAAAACCTCATGTACCCCATAAATATATTAACCCACTATGTACCCACAAAAATTGAAAATAAATAAATTTATTAAAATAATGGATTTTGTCTTCAGAGAATCTTGTCAGAGTATCTACAATGTTATAAAAGAATTTCAAGAAAGATGTTTCCTAAGTTTTCTATGTTCCAATATCACCTCTGAATTTCTGACCCAACCCAGAACACAATTCCAGTATTTTCCAATTCAAATAAACTTTGCAGGATTGTGATATCATTATAAACAGTTTATGATCTCAGGGGCTTAACCAAAACAGTGTTCTTTTTGCTCACAATGTATGTCAGCAGCAATTCTCTGCAACTGTTCCAGCCACTGAAGTCAACTATGGTTTTGTTTCATTCTGCTTGGCACTACCCCATGAATTTTCTTCATTCAAAGATTCAGACTAAAGCAGAGACCACTTTAAAACATGCTGTTCTTTTTAGAAGAGTACCATCCAAAACATAAAATGACTCGAAATTTCCACTTAGAATATGCATGTATCACTTCTGCTCAAATCCCATTGAGTAAGTAAGCCATATGGACCAACCATAGCTCAAAGAGGTAAAGTAATATAGTTCCCCTGCAGGAGAACTCTGGCACTTCGTACAATAAACTCTCACCTCAGGGAAGGCCTATTCTGCATCATTTCCTTTTATTTTGAATTTTAAAAATTCTCCTTGTTTCTTCTTGTAATCAATTATAATGTTATAATTTTTAATAATATGATAAATTCCCTCCATATACATGAGTCTTTATTTCTTACAAAGAAATGTAACCAAATTAAGTAATAATACTTGAGTTTATCAGATGCATAATTCATTATATATACCTATACCCACTAAGTAGTGTTTGATATCTACTAAATGTTCAATAATAGCTATACAACTTACACTAATTGCCAGAGAGAAATCATTCATTTTCACTTAATAAAACCAAAATGAAAGGAATCTTATTATTATATTAGTTTGAATAAATAGGAATTGAAGTTTTAGAAGTTTAATTGTGTCCAAGATTATACAGCTAGAGAATTACAGAGACAGGATTTGAACGCAGGCAATCAGACTCAAAAACCATGTATGGAACTGAACTTTATGAATTCAATTGAAATAAGGAATATCATGTTTAATTAGGATGTGGCAATCTTCAATGATACATATTACTTCAATTTCTAGGTTGTACATTTAATAACAAAACATTATTTAAAATTAAATCTTCAAGGAATTTTTAGATAATAGTTACATATACCAACTTATAAATTGTATATTCTCTTGCAGATGCTTTTAATGTGACAGTTTTTACAACTGTACAAATGTAGGTCGATTTTTTTGCAAATATGCCCACAATAAATTATTCTTTACCAGCATTCATACTGATTTCTAATTAACTCTATTTTCCCATCAAGAAATGTTTCTACTCCTGAATTCAGGATTGAGAAATAAAATTAATCAATAGGAATGTTAAATCAACATTTCTAAAAGCAGTGTTATTAGTTCTGTATATAAACAAAAGATTTTAATTAAATGAAAGAAACTCAGGCATGCACATTGCTATTTTTATGGTTTAGCATCATTGTGGATAGACACTACACAGCAAAATGAACATATCTTCAAAGAAAGACAATAGGCATTAAATTAAAATAAAATATATCAATATCTAACATTATAAACTAGGAATAAAAGTCTCAAAAATTTGAATCTATCCACAGTGCTTATGTTCATATCTTATTTTATATGCAGTAATATCTTTTTATAGTTTTAGTTTAAATTCCATTATAAATTACAGTGTTGTCTTGTTTAAGTTTTTCCTCAGCTTAGTAACAATAATAGTAATAATAATAAAATCAGGGTTAAGAACTACTTTTCACAGTCAAATAATGTCTTCATTTGAAATGTACAAGCAATATTCTGCTTTTCAATAAAAATGTTAAAATGGCATTGTAACCATTTTATTTGATTTTTTTTATTCGGTCATTTATTTGACAACAAAAAAATTCAAAACAGCAATATCAAATATATCCTAAGGGAATTCATTAAATTTCATATAGGTGATATTTTTAATATAATACCTCTTTGCTAAAGCTTATAAAATTTATTTCAATTATGTGTTCAAAGGATAAATAGTGCTGTTATAAATATTTGGTCTATGTATCTCAAAAAACATGTCAAATAAATGATGCTTTCTCAAATATAAAGGATACATAAATGTATCTTTCATTTACCAAGTCTACTTATAGGATCTATTTCAAATGTACACCGGTAAAAGCATGAAAAAATGTATACATGAGGGTATTTGTTGTAGACCTACTTGTAATAGCAGAAAGCTGATAAAAGCTCAATATTCATATATAGGGAACTGGTTCAATGACCTGAGAAAATGCATACAATAAAGTACTGATACAAGAAATCAGTACTGAGAAATATGTCTTTATTTTATTAAGAAAAGATAATCAGTTTATTTTTAAGTTAAACATAACAATAGTGTGAAATACATTTATTTACTTATGCTCTTTTGAAGTTCAGAACAAATAACAAATGCTAGCCAAAGAAGCTCATATGTATACAAATACCTGTTTTCTTATTTTAAAAAAAATCATACAAGGATAACTATAAGATTTTAAAAATATTTCCTATAGGGTAAGAAAGGGAATCTATTGGAGAGGGTATAATTAGAACATAGCCTTCTATGAATGCACATTATATTGTAAATATAATTTTGGAAACACATAAACATTTTATATGATTATACAATTAAATGCAAGAGAAGCAAGTCCTAACCATTTAAACTGAAGCAAATGAAACTATGTATACAGGTATATAGTGGAAGTATTCCAAGTGATAATATGGCACAATAATTTGATTGTGCATCCTAGTGAAACATACCATTAGGATAAAAACATATTAAAAACAATGTTTACATTAATATAATTGCTCTTTTTTGATGAATTTGATTATTTATGGTCTCATGATTTTGAGAAGGTTGAGCATGTAGTATGACATAAAACAAATAAGTAAGTAGGTTTGTGTAATAAAAAATTAAATTTTTTGATGTGCTGCTGAATTCGGTTTCCCAGTATTTTACTGAGAATTTTTGCATCAATGTTCATCAGGGATATTGGACTGAAATTTTCTTTTCTGGTTGTGTTTCTGCCAAGTTTTGGTATCAGGATGATGCTGACCTCATAAAATGAGTTAGGAAGGAGTCCCTCTTTTTCTGTTGTTCAGAATAATTTCAGAAGGACTGGTACCAGCTCTTCTTTGTACCTCTGGTAGAATTCAACTGTGAATCCGTCTGTTCCTGGGCTTTTTTTGGTTGGTAGGCTGTTAATTACTGCCTCAATTTCAGAACTTGTTATTGTTCTATTCAGGGATTCTACTTCTTCCTGGTTTAGTATTGGGAGGGCGTGCATGTCCAGGAATTTATCCATTCCTACAAACCTGCATGTTTTGTACATGTATCCCAGAACTCAGTAAAATTTAAAGAAATTTAAATTTTAAAAAAATGAAAGAAGGAAAAAACAAATTAAATTCTTTTTGTGTGGAAATACAGAAATAGAAGTATAAGAATGATGAGGTAAATTAGGAGTCACATAATCCTGAAGGTCAATTGGAAATAGAAGTTTAAACTTTGTTTTGTCTGTCTGAACCCATGTCTGGAGTCATCCCAGAAATGTTGGCAGTTAATTCTCACAAGAGTCTGCCCCAAACTGTCGCAAAAATGGGATTGGAATTGATGGAATTCCAAAGAAAGAAGCACTGCATACCAGGGAGATCAGTCTAAAGGATTCATAAGGGAAACTTACATAGTGAGTGCTACAGTGACCTTTGCAATGGACAGACAGGAAAGAGATGTACCTACACATGTCCCCTACAAAGTTTATATGAAAGTTTAAGGAATTTAGGTTGGGGCCAGGGATACTTTTTATTGTTTACCAAAATATTTCATCGTTGAGTATTTTAGACAACAGCCCAAGGAAGTTCATCAGTACATGGAAACGTTCAAGGTCCTTGCTTTGGTTCAAGCTTGAAGGGAAAGACATGCAGCTAGTTGTATCACAGAGAGGTCAAGGCACTCCTTCCCACAAACATGTATGACTATCTTTTTTTGTTTGTTTTTTTGGTAAACATGTACCTTCAAGCTCTATTAGTTAAAACCACCTAGAAACAAGGACCACATATGTAACTATGAACACCCTGCTTTTACAGATTTTCCCAAAAAAGCATTTCCTCTGAAAGGAAGAGCATTTCTAAGAGAAAAGGCTGCTTCATGTCTGAGACAGAAAATGTGTAAGATGATCCTTGAGCATTAAGGGCACCAACAAAGACTGCCAGGATCAAAAGAACTCAAATGCCAATTTGAACACTCTCAAAGACACATTTAGAATAAAGTTTGACCAAATGTCCAGGCACCCTGGGGCCCACTTATGTTTACACAAAAAATTAGCCACCACATTGCCAATTAATACAAATGTGAAACTATGAAGATCCCAATGAAACAAAGAAAAAATGGGGACAATTGTGCACAAATGTAGATTTTAAGTTTCTATATATATTTCACAGCTGGTAGGCAACTGAATAAGAAGAGGGAATTATTTTCCTCTAATTTTCTAGACTTCAGAACTGTGTCTTGAGAGTAATTTGTAGTTTAGGGCTATATGTATTTAGTATAATCTAAATAATGCTTCAAGATGTATTAAGTTGTTACGTACAAATTAGCTTATTTGATTCCTCAGAACAGTGTTACAAAGGGAGAAGCCTATATTTTTCCAGTATCTTTTAAATTAGAAAACAAGGCTCAAAGAGCTTAGTCTAGGGATATATTTTAAAACATATCAAAAGTTAAAATGGATATTAAATGTAGACCCTAGTTCACCATTTTATTCACAAATTAAAATTAAGATAATGAAATATCACTTCCCACCAGCAACTCAGCAAAATCTTCAAGAGGATAGGAGGCAGAAAATATTATCATCTATTACTGATAGGAACATATAAATGTCACTGCATGTTAGAAAGGTAAAGTTTTGCAGTACTTTTGGAAAACACAACGTCTTTTAATTAAAACAAAAACAAAAACAAAACAAAAAGAAACATAAGGCCGGGCACGGTGGCTCAAACCTATAATCCCAGCACTGGGAGACCTAGGCCGGCGGATCACGAGGTCAGGAGACCCAGGCCATCCTGGTTAACATGGTGAAACCTCGTTTCTACTAAAAATACAAAACAAAATTAGCTGGACGTGGTGGCGGGCACCTGTAGTCCCAGCTACTCTGGAGACTGAGGCAGGAGAATGGTGTGAACCCGGGAGGCGGAGCTTGCAGTGAGCCGAGATCGCGCCACTGTACTCCAGCCTGCGCGACAGAGCGAGACTCCGTCTCAACAACAACAACAACAATAACAACAACAACAAATACATAATTACTTAAATCCAGCAATGATACACCTAGAAATTTAGCGAAAGCTAAACATCAGCATATAAGATTTGATGTTCCTACAAAATACCAAAAGATATTGATTACAATATTTTCCATAATGGTTAAAACTGTACAGTAAGAGAAATCAGATCAACATGGGAATGGATATGTATGGTATATTCCCATATTACATATCATAAACCCTTTTAAAATAATGAAATAATGTCATATATTATGGTGAATTCGAACTATGAAATATATACATCTTTTAAAAGAATATAAAAATGATATTGAATCGGATTTTCAGAAACTACTATCGAATAAGACAGTTACAGAAAAGTGAGTATAATAGAATTCCATTTTCTGTAAAAAACATTTTAGGTACCC
>NW_012116154.1:8847938-8851166 GCF_000951035.1 Colobus angolensis palliatus | reverse complement strand
CCGCCATATAATGGATTAGAGTCTTTTAGCATGCTTCAGCCACGTGGAAATAACAAGACAGTGCATAAAAATCAATTATGTGAGCTTTAATTCAACAAGGAAAATGAGAATCCACCAGAATCATGAAGGACACCCCAGATCCGGGGGAGAACCCTGGCAAAGGGTACCCATGATGGCATCTGACTGATAAAAGTGAGTGAAGCCCTCTCATGCGAGAGAGGAAGAGAGCCCCCCTCTCTGCTGAACCTTTCCAATAGTAATCCCAGAAACCCTGGACGAAGGAGAGCATTGTGTTTCCCCCAAGCCCCGGAACTAATGCGGGGAGGCTTGGACATGCTGTGAGGAAAAGACACTGGGAAAAGCTGCAGACATTTTCCGTAGACACAGGACAAAAAGCAGGACGCCATTTTTAATCCAGGTGCATACAAAATCTGCCATTCTTTGGCAACCCGACAGCATGACTGCATAGGCATTTTAGTTTCGGGCCAGAGATTGGAGTAC
This sequence comes from Colobus angolensis palliatus, assembly GCF_000951035.1. Taxonomy (NCBI): domain Eukaryota; kingdom Metazoa; phylum Chordata; class Mammalia; order Primates; family Cercopithecidae; genus Colobus; species Colobus angolensis. The sequence goes on along the minus strand of NW_012116154.1, from coordinate 8,850,665 downwards.
CCACCCTGGAGTGGGGTAGGGACCTCCACAGCCAGAATTGTTCAAAGTGCCTCAGCAGTAGATGCTGGAATTGAGCTCTCCCCCGTCACAAGTGTGGAGCTGGAGGACAGCTGCTACAGCTTCAATTTCTCCTGGACAGCAAGACTTGCAGCGAAGGCCAGCTTGGCAACCTAAAACTGCTCTGTGTGTGCCACTGCTGGGAGCCCAAGCCTGCTTCCCTAAAATTGTGGTCCAGTAGTGCCCTCTCTGCTCCATACCCAGGCAGATCTCCAGGCATACGGAGTACCCATTAAGTTGTATTGGCAGCCTAATGCTCTCCACCTTTCCTGTGCAGAGACCCTGGGGGCGGAGAGGCTGTCTCTGCTTCATTTCCATTCAAATCTCCGGACATTCAGAGCACCCACTCATCTGTTACAGCAGCTTAAGCCATCCCACCCTTCCTGAGCGTAAAGGAGGGTGGTGCAGTGGGGCTCTCTCCATTCGCGTTCAGGCAGATGTCTGGGCATGTGGAGCACCTGCTTGCTTGGTTCAGAAGCCTGAGTTAACCCACCCTTTCTGTGCAGAGATATTGGTGCAGGGCGCCTTCTCTACTCCATGCCCAGGCAAATCTCCAGGTATCTGGAGCACCAATTCTCCTGGTTTAGTAGCTTAGCTCATCCCCCTAAGGATAGAGAACTTGAGGCCGAGGAGATTTCCCAACTCCATTCTGAGGGACAACTCAGGGCACTTGGTGGCCACCCACTGGATTCTTCCTTGGTGCTGGTCTTTGTACCTGTCATGGGGGAACCTGTAGGCAGACCTGCCTGGTCCAGCTTCAGTCATCATGGCTCCTATCCCTCAGGGGCAGAGCAGGGAGCTCAGATGACTGCTCATGCCACTAAACAGTCCATTGCCTGCAGCAACAGAGCTTCTTCCAATAAATGCGGATCAGGTATATATCTAGCTGCATTGGCCATAGCCAGCTTTCATCCAGAAGTGCCCCGTTTGCTTGTAGGTCACCCTGCACAGCCCAATATGAAACCTGCTGAAATAAGTGCATAGGGCTATAGAAGCAAAGCCAAAAGACCATACTCAGCATTCTTTGCAGTCACACCCAATAGTGTGTGACTGGCATTCTATTTTATATTTACTGGCATTCCCTAATAAAAGAGAAAAGGAAAGAAAAATTTCCAATAGTATTATAGAGAAAGAAAAGTATTTTATCCACACAAAAGTAATTACAATAATTAAAAATGCCGACATCTCTAGATGAGAAGAAACCAGTATAAGAATTCTAACACTATGAAAAATCTGAATGTACAGACACCACTAAAGGGTTGCACTAGCCGTCGAACAATAATCTCTAATCAAAATGAAAACTGAGAAATGACAGACAAAGAATTCAAAGCACAGATTACAAGGAAGCTTAATTATATCCAAGACAAGGTTGAAAGTCAACACAAGGAAACTTCTAAAGCAGGTCCCAGAATGAAAGAAGAGATAAATATATTAAAAAGAAATCAATTGGAGCTAATGGGATTAAAAAACTCACTCAAAGAATTTCAATGTACAATTGAAACTTTTATAAATAGACTAGAACAAGCAGAAGAAAGGATCTCAGAGCCTGAAAACTGAAAGTCTTTTGAACTAACCCAGTCAAATATAAAGAAAAAATAATTAAAAAAATAAAAAGAATGAGAAATATGGTTTTATGTAATGACCAAATCTATGAATTATTGGTATTTCTGAGAGAGAAGGAGAAAAAGTAAACAACCTGGAAAATATGCTTGAGGAAATGATTCAATAAAATGTTTCTAATCTTCCTAGAAATCCAGAGAACACCTGCGAGATACCACACAAAGTGAACATCATGAAGGCATGTAGTCATCAGACTGTCCGTGATCGATGCTAAAGAAAACAATCTTAAAAATACCTAAAAAAAACGGTCAGATCATGTACAGATAGATTCCTATCAGGCTAAGAGCAGACTTCTCAGCAGAGCCTTATAAGCCAGGAGAGATTAGGGGCCTATTTTCAGCAAACTTTAACAAAAGAACCAAACAAATTCCAACTGAGAATTTTATATTCTGCCAAACTAAGCTTCAAAAGCAAAGGAGAAATAAAATATTTTCCAGAAAAGCAAGCACTAAGGAAATTTGTTACCACTAGACTAACCTTACAAGAGATCCTTAAAAGAGTCCTAAGCAAGGAAGTGAACAAATGACACCTGCTACAACAAAAAATTATGTGAGTCTATAGCCTACAGAGCCTGTAAAGCAATCACACAGTGAAAACTACAGAACAAACAGCTAATTGTTTTTGATAGGATTAAAACCTCACATATCCATATTAACCTCAAATGTAAATAGCTAAAATGCCCCCACTTAAGAGGCATGGAGTGACAAGCTGGATTAAAACAAGTACCATCTATCTGCTATCTTCAATAGACTTATCTCACAGGTAATGACACCAATAGGATAAAAGTACAGAGTTGGAGAAAGTCCTATCATGCAAACAGAAAACAAAAAAGAGCATGGGTTTCTATTTTTATATCAGATAAAATAGACCTTAAACCAACAATAGTGAAAAAGAACAAAGAAGGGCATTTTCTGATCATAAAGGTTTCAATTCAACAAGAAGATTTAACTATCCTAGATATATAAACACCCAACATTGGAGCACCCAGATTCATGAAACAAGTACATCTACACCTACAAAGAGACTTAGCCACACAATAATAGTGGGGGA
>NW_012116154.1:8824659-8847888 GCF_000951035.1 Colobus angolensis palliatus | reverse complement strand
TTTCTGATCATAAAGGTTTCAATTCAACAAGAAGATTTAACTATCCTAGATATATAAACACCCAACACTGGAGCACCCAGATTCATGAAACAAGTACATCTACACCTACAAAGAGACTTAGCCACACAATAATAGTGGGGGACTTCAACACTCCTCTAATAGCATTAGAAAGTTAGACAGATTATCAAGTCAGAAAACTAACAAATTATGGACTTAAACTTGGTACTTGATCAATTTGATATTAGATCTACAGAATACTCCACCCATCAACCACTGAATCTACATCTTCTCTTCTACATATGGTACATACTCCAAGATTGACCATATGCACAGCCATAAAAAAAAGTCTCAGTAAGTGAAAAAAAAATTTAAATCACACCATCCTCTTGAACCACAGTGGACTAAACATAGAAATCAAAATCAAGAAGGTCTCTAAACAAAATAATTACATGGAAATTAAACCACTTGCTCCTGAATGACTTTTGGGTAAACAATGAAATTAAGGTAAAAATAAAAAAACTTCTTTGAAATAAATGGAAACAGACAGACTCAACATACCAAAATCTCTGTTTTGCAGCTAAAGCAACCTTAAAAGGAAAGTTTGTGGCACTAAATACCTACATTGGAAGGTTAGAAAGATTTCAAATTAATGATCTAATGTCACTTCTACAGGAACTAGAAAATCAAGAACAAACTAAACCCCAAATCTAGCAGGAGAAAAGAAATAACTATGATCAGAGTGAAACTGAGCCCTCATGGAAATAAAGATGGCAACAATGGAAATTGAGAGGTACTTCAGTGGAGAAGTAGGGAGAGAGGCAAGGATCGAAAAATTAACTATTGGGTATTATGTTCAGTACCTGGGTGATGGGATCCTTCATATCCCAAGTCACAGCATTATGAAACATACCCAGGAAACAAACCTGCACATGTTCTCTCTGAATCTAAAATAAAAGTTTGGAAAAAAGTAAAGAAATACTAACAAATGAATCTCCTTATTCATGTGTATGTATTTATGGGTTCATATACACCCATGCATTCATATACACATTTGTGTATTGTATGAATACCAGGAAAAGATGAAAAGATTGATCACTAGGTAATGAATAATACCGGAAATAGGTGGAGCTGATTGGTAGTGATAAGGGAGAAGGCAGGAGAGCAGAACAAATTTAAAAAAGGAAAAGATGGATGGCAACTAAAATAATGTATATGTTTATGCTTATATATATGTAAAATTACAAATATGTCCATATATTGGAATTAAAGTTCAAATAATATAATTTAAACTATAAATAAATATTGCCTTTAATATTATATTTTCTAATTCCAAAAAAAAAATCCCAATCGACACTAATGTAAAAAAGAAATGAATGTTTTTCTTTAAAAACATGTATTTTAAAATAAGATAGTCTTATGAACAGATTAAACTATTCTAGTTAGTCTTTCACTATTTCTCTTTTTGGGATCTCACAAAATAGCATTTCCTTTTTGGTAAAAGAACGTTTATTAATATTAATAACCTCTCAGTTATGTAAAATTATACACTTTGTGTCTTTGGAAATTCTATTTCATATTTTTCTATTTTTTTAATGGCTTTCAGATTACTTTGAAGCAAGATTGAGGAAGGTTATTTTAGGCACAACTCCATAGCTTTAATTGCAACATTTATCATATGAGAGCTCTAGCTGCCAAGAATGTGTTGGCACTAGGCAAACGTATAGCTTGTCCACAGGGATTTTATTATCCAACATCAAGGAATGTCTGCAACACAGTGGTCATTGTCACTGAGAGCTTCCTCTAGGCAGTAGAATAACAAGCTTGAAAAGAGAATACACAGAAATTTAATTTAATTAAAAATAATCTTTTAGTATGGTACATGTTTTGTACAATCCTTTTATAATGGATTCCCATATATAAATATCAATACACTAAGTCACCAGAGTCTTCAAATCATTGTTATTATAGAATGTAAAAATCCTTAAGAATATCAACATTATTATGAGTAATAATATTGCTCATATCATTAGTATTAAAAACAATTATCTAAGACTTTACTGCTCATTTTAAATTTTAAGGACATAAATGGATTGTGCTACACCTATGATTACTCCTAAAATGTGTTTTCTGCATTATAAACTAATGAACACATTTTAAAAATGAATATATAATTTATTTCAATCAAATTTCTAAAAGAAGAGTAAAAGTCTTCTATAAAATTTGTCTATAATATAGAATAAAAAAGAGATTTTCATAGCTGTGTTATAATTGTGAGATGAGTTGTTCACTGCCAATAATAATGCAAAGTTTGTTTTTTTTAAAGTTCTAGATAACAGAAATTAATTGATTTGGTTTGTAAAGTAAAATATCTTCCCTTAAAATATGTACAGATATGTAGTAAACTACAAAGAAACTTTCCTACTTGCTTCAATAAGAATATGCTTTTTTGAATGGGAAAAAAAAAACTTTATACTGGAAAGCATATGCCAATTCATTTCACCTATGCTCTACCTATTTTTTTTTTCTGAGAAAAGAGGTTAACAACTCTTGTGAATATGTAATATGAAGATTATTAGTTATGGGAATCTCTACAGAAGATACAAGAAAAGAAATTTATTGTCAACAATCAGCTTACCAGTTATGAATGGACATTGTCTCTAGTTACCTTTTTCCATAAAAAGAGCCAGTATAGTGTTTGTGTGTGCACTTGTGTGTATGTGTGTGTGTATATGTATGTGTATGTGTGTGTGTGCATAGCTGTTAAGGAGGAGCTGATAGATAAAAAGAAGCTAAGCATGCCAGCATATGTACCAAGAAAATGTCTTTAGAATATGTAGTATACACATAAGATGTACTAAAAGATACATCAAAATACATTTTTATGTGCAATTTCCTTTTTTTCATACTGGATCATGACTAAGCTGGGGGTTTAGGAAGCCACAAAAAAACACAGTTCATCTTTCAAGAAGGTAAATTTTTCTTGAGGCATTTGTGGTAAAAAATACCCGATTCCACTTCCATTCCCCTAGGCTGATGTATATTCGGGATAGCCATGTGAAAAGCCTCAAGTCGAAAAAATGTGAGATTATGTCTTTAGGGACTTTATGGGAAAACAATATGATCAGTGTCAATAGTTTACTTTTTTTCTTACCTAGGACAAATGCACCTACTGGAGCTTAATAAGCTGTCTGCAACCGTAAGTTAAGAAACCTACCGAATAAGAATTACACAGCAGAAATGTAGAGTCTTTTCCTTTATGAAATCATTGACAACCCTCACTATTCCTAAATTTTTTCCAATTTCTCCTTGTAAGAGAAAAAAATCTAGTAAATTGAGTTCAGTTATATCGCTATTACTGTTATTTACTTGTAATTGAAATACTCCTGAGTAGTACACAGAGGAAGCTAATTGACATAACTTGTAATTTAAATCATTTTATATTACATTAAATGTTGATGTCATAGAGTGGAAAGAAACATTTACTTATTTTTTGTTACATCAGAGAATTTCAAAGAATTTTCACACTCATTAAGTGCTACTTCATAATACCATAATACACTCTAAATTTCTGGAGAAATTGTCTATTTTCCTTATATTTTTATATATATTATATATATACACACACACCATATATATATATATATATAAACCTTATATATACACACACACCATATATATACACACTATATATATGCAAACAAAGGTCTTAACAAGTATACACTTTCCACAGTTTCATAAAATTTTCTCTCAGTTTTGTTATCTTCAGCATTTTATTGAATTAATATTAGTATCACTTAAAAGTGATGCATATTTGGAAACTAATAATGATAAAGTGTTCTGGGTGAGATCAAAGTGAAGTAAGAGTCAGAGAGGGAGAGAGAGAGAGACAGAGAGAGAGAACTCGAATAAAATATAAAAAAAATTAGAGAGAAACCATAGTCAGTAACAAATCTGCATAGCCAGAAGTCAAGGAGCACGAGTCTGAGCTGGTGAGCTTACAAGTGATAGGACAAGAAACATCAAAGAAATATCAAAGGCTTTCTTCCTTTTGAATCTGTGTCTTAGGGCTGTAGTTGAGCTTGTCTGCGTTTCAAAAAGCCCTACTCCTATAGGGCTGAGGAGCAGCATGTGACCTGGTGGCAGAGCTCTACCTCAGATCATGCAGGTTTAGAAGAGTACATGGGTTAATGATTACTGACACTTTCCTCAGTTATTTTTAACTTATACCAAAGCCTGAAATTGTACCTTTGCCAATAACTACAAGTAAAATTTTACTGGTCTAATAATTTTTCATTTTAGCCATAGCAGAGTAACTGGTACTAGATACACACTCCTGCCTAAATAGATAAAACTGGACACAGTAAGATAACTGTTTTCAGATACTAGACACAGACCAAGCAGGACTTCAAAGAAAAGCACCAGCTTCTTTCCATATCGACACCAACTTTCTTCTGGGGTCAGTTTTAGCCATGGTAAAGGGAAGCAGAGACCAAATAGGGCATGTTACGTTTTTTGTGTTCCCCAAAGGCAAATACATTTTCTGGCTCCTGAGTTGGCTGGAATTTGTGAGAAATTTAGCAGAAGCATAGGAAACACAAAAAGCAGTCCCAGAAATCTACATGTCGTTTTCCTGCAGGTACTTGGTTAAGAATGGGGCTACACACACACCAAAAGCAAGATTCCAGTAGGTTAAGTATATCAGGGACATGTTGGAGTGCCAGCCTAATCAGGATAGAGAGACCTGAGACCTCACTGAGTATTTCCAAACGTTTGGTTAAGACTTTGTAAAAGCCACTTCTTAGAAGTTTAAGGACCATGACCCAAAGGCAAGATTATGGGACTAAGGATGAAAGGAGCCTAGAACAAAGAATAAAAATCAGTCTTGACCGGTTGATAACTTAATGGCCTGCCAGAACAATTCTCAACACACTTTAAAGCAGGATCGGCCAATTTTTTCTTTAGAGTGACAAATGGTAAATATTTTAGACCTGGGGACACAAGGATGTGTCACAACTAGTCAGTTCTGCCACTGCAGACTTGAAGTAACCATAGACAATAGCTGAATAAAACTGTAGGTATATTCCAGCAATAAAATATTATTTACAAAAAAACAGGTGTTAGAATAGTTTTGATCCCATATTTTGCTGAGGAGACAAACATAATTCAACAGGTGGGATAACATATCCAGACTCGCTAAAACATGTTCAGTATTTCTAGTATAAACAAATGTTATTCTTTAGCACAAGAAGTTTCACTTTTAATTTTTGGTGTGGATTGAGAGGCAGAGTTCATTTAGGAATGGGTACCTACTTCTGACTATTCAGTGGAATGTCAGATACTTGGTGGTCATTAGTCTATCATTAATGAGCATGCTCATATATATCTACAGATGTCAATGACAAATTATTTTCAATAAAAGCTTTAATATCAGTAATATGATACATGTTTACAGTTGAAACATCAACTGTTAATGATGAAGTCACTGTGAAAATTGAATTTCCTAAAACTCCTTCCAATCTTACTACTGTTTCTAGAAGGAATCATTTATATTATTTACATTACATTATTCCATAATTTTTTCTGATAGTTATTTTCATGTGTCTGGCTTATTTGCCTATGTACTCTTTCTTGATTTAATCAAATTCAATCATTATCCATTTACACTTCCCTCTTTTTTTTTAAGAGACGGAGTCTCGCTTTGTCGCCCAAACTGGAGTGCAGTGGCCAGATCTCGGCTCACTGCAAGCTCCGCCTCCCGGGTTCACGCCATTCTCCTGCCTCAGCCTCCCGAGTAGCTGGGACTATAGGCGCCTGCCACCTCGCCCGGCTAGTTTTTTGTATTTTTTTAGTAGAGACGGGGTTTCACCTGGTTAGCCAGGATGGTCTCGATCTCCTGACCTTGTGATCCGCCCGTCTCGGCCTCCCAAAGTGCTGGGATTACAGGCTTGAGCCACTGCGCCCGGCCAACACTTCCCTCTTATAAGTGAGATTTTGGCCCTCCTACATAAATCTCACCTGTCCATTTCTATTCTTTCTATACAATAATATTACTATTTTAATTTTTCAATAAATATAGAATTATTATTTTATAATTAAGCAAATGTTAATTACAGAGTCAAGATAAACACTCTATATTTTCATTCTTTTTCATTATTATTATTAATTTTTTTCACTTGCAGACCTTTCAACTTTTTACAAGAATTTTTACTTTTTATTCAAAATATGGACAAAATCAAATATTCTGTGAATTCTTAGTTGTGTATGTGTGTGTGTTTGCAAGCCTGTGTGTGGGAGATTTGTTTATTTATTATATTTTATAGTCTATATCTACCACAAGCTTTATTATCCAGTATGGGCTATTCTTTAAACATACCCCACATCATTTTCTGGGTTTCCCTTAAATTATGTACTTGAAGAGCCAATTTCTTGAATTCGTTTTATTTTCTTTTGACTTTCAACTTTCTAGTTTTATTAGAGAATACTATCCAATAAGTTCTTAAGAGAGTGTCACTCTACAAACAAACAAATTTTAGGAGACACATTGTATCTCCTCAGTTTAAGGATAAAATGTTTTCAACATATTTGAAATTAAGCTGTATTGTTTTCAATTGATAGTGCTTTACAATCACTCTCATCTAGGCAGCAGGATTGGTATAGTGATCATTGTTAGTGTATGGATTGAACTTACTCAAAAACCAGCTGTTGATAACGTTTTTGTAAGATAGCAAGCAATCACTCATAAAATTTATGAAAAAGGTGATAGATGCTTTGCAGCATCTTTATCATCTTGATGTCACAGAACAATATTGTATAATACACCAAAGATATTGATTATTCTGAGACAAAAATTATTCACAAAAATCACACCCTAAATTTAAAAAAAAAATCCAATAGTTTAATATTTTTAAGATTGTCAGGCCGGGCGCGGTGGCTCAAGCCTGTAATCCCAGCACTTTGGGAGGCCGAGACGGGTGGATCACGAGGTCAGGAGATCGAGACCATCCTGAGCTACACGGTGAAAACCCGTCTCTACTAAAAAAAAATACAAAAAACTAGCCGGGCGAGATGGTGGGCGCCTGTAGTCCCAGCTACTCGGGAGGCTGAGGCAGGAGAATGGCGTAAACCCGGGAGGCGGAGCTTGCAGTGAGCCAAGATCGCGCCCCTGCACTCCAGCCTGGGCGACAGAGCTAGACTCCGTCTCCAAAAAAAAAAAGAAAAGAAAAGATTGTCCAGATTACACTAGAGAATGGTCTCCAAATTGTTATAGTTTATGAAAATCAATTTTTGTTCATCATAATGATTCATAAATATTCTTCTGGAACTCAAAAATTTGGAATTTTCTTATCTTGTGATTTCATTTTATCTGAGTTTATCTCTGCAGTCACCGGAGAAGTAGAGAAGAAAGAAAATGGAGGATCTCAGTCATGAATTTACAGTGCATTCACACTGGCTAGAGATAATCATGGGCCCACTCAAGTACAGGCAGTCTACGATGTGATGCCTTTAATGTGAGGAGGTGGAAAAGTACAGGCAGTCTAGGATGTGATGCCTTTAATGTGAGGAGGTGGAAGTGGACCCACTACTGGTTAACACTAATAATGGTTATCCCAGGCTACTCACTGATCATCATATATTTGATTCATACTAAATGAATTAACACAACTTTCCCCAAAGAAGGCAAGCCCCAAATCCCATTCAGTATCAAGATTTATCTCAAATACCAAGTAACTTTCTTTCTTTCTTTTTTTTTTTTTAACATAGTCATTCTTTTTTTCCTTTCTTTCTTCCTTTTTTTTTTTGGAGATAGAGTCTTTCTCTGTCACCCAGGCTGGAGTGGTGCAGTGACTCGATCTTAGCTCACTATAACCTCTGCCTCCCAGGTTCAAGCAATTCTCCTGCCTCAGCTTCCCAAGTAGCTGGGACTACAGGTGCATGATAACATGCCCGGGTAGTTTTTTTATTTTTTTTTATTTTAGTAGAGACGGATTTCACCATGTCGTCCAGGCTGGTCTCGAACTCCTGAGCTCAGACAATCCACCCACCTCAGCCTCCCAAAGTGCTAGGATTACAGGGGTGAGCCACCATGCCCGACCAACATAGTCATTCTTAACCCAAGAACCAATAAACTAAAATTCAAGTTAAAAAGAAAAATTATCTACCCCCAATGCCCCATATTCCATAATTCAGTTACCTATTCAGGAAGAGACCATATGATGAAAAGACAGCTACTGGTTCTTAGCATCTGAAGTCCTATGTGCACCAAAAGTTCCTATTCTGGGGAGAGACTGACCCATGGTTGGGCCTTGTTTTTGTTATCTGTTGAATAGCTTCCTTGTTTTCCTCTGGGGCTGCTGCCTTCATTGTCTGGGGAGGAGATTTCTTTATTTTCTGTTTTCTTCCCTGAACAATGTGAAATAGACATTGAGAAATATACTCTCCTAGGCAGACTGGCCAACTTTCTTAATCTATGACCTGCTTAAACATGACTTAAGGTACTATTGCTATTTTAGGTATCTCATGGTTATCCATTGAGTCCAAGCTTTTTATTTCTTTGGCAACTAATACAAGGACTCTCATATCTCTTGTACTTATTTGCTTTATTTCCTCAATGTCTTTTGCTAATTTGTATGACAGAGGCAACATTGGAGTTATTGTGGTTTTATTGAAGTCTATCTCCTTAGTTCGTTCATTGCCCTGAATTATTGTATTATATTTAAAAAATTTACTGGACACAACTCCTTTCACCTTTTCTGTGTCATAGGAAGATTTGTTCAGTTGAAAGTCTTCATTACCTTCTCATGTGTTTTCTCAAATTTATTGTTTTCTGTCGAGAATGTAAAAGCAGTTGCCTTTTCTATTTCTGCAAGCCCATGAACTTATGGACATGTTTTTTCTTCTTCTTCTCAAATTTGTAGGCAAAACAGCCAGTTCTTTACAAAGCTCATTTCATTCTGGTAACACTTTACAAAAACATCAAGGAAAACAACCAAAGTATACTTTACTATTTTATTCAAAATGATGTCCAGTTCTCATGTATATATAGTAATTTTATGAATGTTTTGCCACTGTGTAACATGATTGTCATCTTTGCAGTTCTCATCTTGGTCCCTTCACCACTCACTGCCTAGCCACAGATTTTAGGTTTTCCATGTCTTTGCCCCATTTTCATAATACTTTTTGCATTGGCCAGGATAGGTTTTATCTGACTGCAGGAATAGGATGTCAGTATTCTAGTGCAATAAAAATTTATTTCTCACTTGTGAATTTTTTTGCAGGTCAAACTCAGTTTTCAGGACAAGTGTCTACTCGGTGGTGAATCAGTAGCCCAAGTTGTTTGAAATCTGTGCTTCCAACATTGCTATATAAAGCTGCTTTACCTATTGCCATGGCAGAGAAAGGGAGAAAGTAGGGAATCATGTATGAGCTTATTATTGCTTCAATGTAGAAATTACACACTTTAGCTCTGTTTCCATATTATTTTTAGATCTATGAACATGGCTATGACCCACTGCATGGGGATGAGGATCCTCGTCTTCCACATACCCAGAGTGGAGGAGAAACCTGTATTAATAGATGGCTGTAAGATCTATCATTAAAACTAATTTATTTCAGTCATCTCTTTCTTTTTCAAAACATAAGAATCTATATCTAAAGAAAATTAAAAGGTTTGTCCACAGTTACAAAATAAACATTCTAAATGATAATAAATCTTGTACAATAGTTTTCTTAGCAGTGTTTTTTCTTTCTTAGTGATTCATACCTATATATGTCTTACAATCAATGGCATCACAGATTTGATGAAATGTTGTACAGATAGATGTATAGAAAAAAAATCAATGATATAGTTTACCTAAAATTATATGTGTATTAGAGTTGTGTTATTATGAAAACCAGGCCAAAAACGAGGCAATATATTTTTAGTAAACACATCTTGTTTTTTCCTCATACTTTATAAAAACTTAATTGACTACTTACTTTTTGTCAGTAATGATTTTAAGTAATTGCACATGTATTTTTATAAATAGCAAGAAAATACTGTTTAAAAAACAATTAAAAACAAAACTAACATTTCCCATTTAATTAAGAATTTTCCCAGAAATTTTTCACCCTCTGAGGAGATGTTGAGCATGTCAACAGTTTCATTATATAAAGTTGCGATATGAGTTTTGCAACTGCGCACAATGTTAAATTCAAGGCAGAATACTTGTCTTATTTTCTTATCAGTGCAGCAACTATAGTGTATGATTAACAAATGTAAGAAATCTTTAATAATATTTACATATGTGTCATGAAGTAACATTAGGATATGGAAAGTAAAGTACAACTTACTTATGGGAAGATGAGTGAATGTGGATTTTCTTTTTTTGGAGACAGAGCCTCACTCTGTCGCCCAGCCTAGAGTGCAGTGGCACGGTCTCGGCTCTCTGCAACCTCCGCCTTTCAGGTTGAAGCAATTCTCTGGCTCAGCCTCCTGAGTAGCTGGGATTACAGGTGTCTGCCACCACGCTCGGCTCATTTTTGTATTTTTAGTAGAGACGGGGTTTCACCATCTTTGCAGGGCTGTTCTTGAACTCCTGACCTTGTGATCCACCTGCCTTGGCCTTCCAAAGTGCTGGGATTGTAGGCGTAAACCACCATGCTGGGCCGAATTTGGATTTTTAAAAATGTTACAGGCCTATAAAGAGAAAACGTATTCCCACAAGTATTCCATGATCCACAATTTAAAAATCATGAGTGAATATGAGTCTGATTTATTTCAGTGTTTTCATGTCTGCTTGTACATTCAAATGCCCTGGAAAGTTTTCATAGGAATTGAATTACATGAATGCCAACCAAGAGCAATAAAATTAGCATCTCTGGAGCTGGCATGTAGGCACTTGCACTTTTTTTCAGTTTATCCTGAATTTGAATATTATCTTGCATTTTGGACCTACATTTTTAGACAAGTTACCTAAACTCCATAAGCTTTAATGTGCTCCTGTGTTAAATAGATGATAACAATTTCTACCCCATAAAAGTTGTTCTGAATTGTGGTTAAGTTGGCATTGTTCCCAATGGTGTCTTTTACAACACAGAGAAGAAATGTTAAATCATGTTTATGAGAATCCATTTCCCTATATGATAACTAATTCAAATACTATAAAGAAATATAAAGAAATATAAATAAATAGTATAAATAGTAGAAAGAAATATAAAGAAAATGTGGTACAAATACACTATGGAATACTATTCAGCCATAAAAAAGAATGAAATTATGTCCTTTGAAGGGATATGAATGCAGCTGGAGGCCATTATCCTTAGCAAATTAGCACAAGAACAGAAAACCAAATACCACATGTTCTCGCTTATAAGTGGGAGCTAAATAATGAGAACACATGAACACATAGAGGGGAACAACACACAGTGGGGCCTGTCGGAAGGTGGAGGGTGGGAATGGGCAAAAGATCAGGAAAAATGACTAATGAGTACTAGGCTTAATACCTAGGTGATGAAATACTCTGTATAACAAGCCCTCATGACACAAGTTTACCCATGTTACAAACCTGCACATGTACTCTTGAACTGAAAATGAAAGTTAGAATTTTTTTTTTTAATTAGAATGCTGTAAGAAAAACTAATGTTATAATTTGGCAAGGGGAATATGAATAAATCATGCAATTTCTGAAGGGGTATATGGCCAGATGTGTTGACAAATGTAAGATACACAAAGCATGAAATTGCTTATCTCTCACCTGCTTTGATGCTATTGACAGAAACAAGCAGGCGATTTCTGAACATCTCAGCAGTTTCCTTTGACAATCATGTGCTCAGTAGTTTTGGTTAAGGTCTTAAACTACCTTGATCTTCTGGTGCATTTCTTGGCCTTTGTTAATTACTTGGCTGACCTTTGTTTCCCTACCTCTTCTTTTCTTTTCTGTAAACTCTAATCAACATGTTAAAGTCTTCCATTCTGTTAACCTGACTGAACCTAAGCTAACATAGCCTTATGGAGAAGTTTAAGATGGTAACATGTAGAATATAGACTACTAGTGTTCACATTCAAGTAATCTATCTCAGATTCCAGTGCATTTATCCTCAAGTTTTGCTATGATATATTGTTATCAGAGAGAAATAAACTTAAATATGTCTAGTTCCTTTAACATTCAACCTGGTGTCAGCTCCCTAGAAAAATCCTAATAATGGTTTGCCTCACTGACTAATTTTAATATTAAAACTCACACTAGATACATGTGTAATGCTTTAAAAGAAAATTAATCTAAAATCAAACTAAGCATATATCCTGAGGCTTGCAAGAAACATAACTATAATCTTAATAAGAGCTAATAAAGTTCTCTGTGTTTTTGTACAGTTCTGTTGATTATTGATTTCCAATAACATTCAAATTTGATCAAAGCTTCATCTAGTTTTATTTCTGAATTAGCTCCTGTGGCTAATGCTAAAGCTTTACAAACACTACAGGATAATTTTTTTTTTTTTAATTACTCTTTAGTCAGAAGCAGTGATATTGAAGTTAACCCAATAGCTTCTTTTGGATAAACATAGAAATTGACCTTTCTGGTCTTAAATCTTGAAACTTATATTTGTTTTATCTGAGTTCCTTCCTCAGGAAAGGACATTTGGACAGCAGTGAAGGAAGGAAGGAAAGAAGGAGGGAAGGGAGGAAGGAGGGAAGGAAGGAAGGAAGGAAGGAAGGAAGGAAGGAAGGAAGGAAGGAAGGAAAATAAATTATCCAAGAACTGAAACTCACCAGATCACCACGTTCATGAGACCCTGGATATCTCATTCATCCTTATTGCTTCCTTGCCCCCTTCCTAGTTTCTGTTGTCTTATATATCGTTATATTTCTTCCCTGCTATTTAAACCTTAGTTTTGACCCATCAGGGAGATGAATGTAAGACTGAGCCCCATCTCCTCAGCTGCAGCACCGAATTAAAGTCCTCTTCCTTGGCAATACTTGTTATGGCAGTGATTGACTTACTGTGCAGTGAGCAAGAGGATCTAGACCAAATCCCTGGTGTTTTGGTAACAATATCTTCAGAACATAGACTCTCAAATATTCAAATTTGTTATCGTTTCCTATTTGTCACTTATTTCCCTCTTTTTGATCATTTATCTCACTTTTACTTTGTATTCATAAAAGGCTGGAAGCAAAGTAGAGAGGGAAAAATTACTTAATTTCTTAAAATAATAGCCCTTGTAATTATAATACAGAACATTGTGGTACTATATTATTAGCTAAAACAAATATATCAGTTTAATAATTAGAACTATTTTCAACTTAGTTACAACTTCTAGCCCAAGAAAATAGGAGTCAGAATCAAAATCCAGCATGCAGAACTTATTGTAAAACGTGGCAGTACAGGTGGGTTAAAATGTCTCATTTTTGGGGTGTAATCTCTAACTTCTATTTCAGAATATAAATTCTGAGGAGTCAGAATTTGAGACAAGTATTTATCTGTAAATAAAATCAAAAGAGTTTTGTGTTCTTTCCATTACTTTCACTCAATATGGGAGGAAAAGATGTATTATCCTATTAATTTCAAGTCAGGAGATCAGGGTTTTTACAGAGGAAACAAAGAATATGTGTCTTATGAAAGTTTAGAAGCACAGTGCCCTGGGTTTTGTACCACTACTACTCTTGATAAACCAAGATGGCACAAACTAGGCTATGTAGTTTCTCTGAGTGGAATACAAGTTGTCACATCTAAGCCTGTATGTGTTTTCAGCTTTTGTTGGGCAAGTAGTGTGTGTAGCTTACCATGTCCATGAATGAAAAAGAGAATTGATGTTTAACTCAACAGGATCAGCTGGATGGGCAAGCTGATTCCAAGTTCCTATGGCCTGAAGAAGTAGCTATTAAAGACTAGCCAGACCTGTATGTTTTCATGTCAAGGAAATTGCAAATTTGAAATTTCAATGTTTGGGGGATAAAAACTCCGAAGACCTCATAAATGAACAATGTAGGTATAGGGATCAATTTCAAACACCTGACAACACTAGATAATATAATTTCAAAAGCAATGAACTGAGAAATTTCTTTGACTTTCCTCTTCTACCCACATATCTCTATATCTCTGGCCTTGGGTGGTCAGAAATCAGGATTGGCAAGATGAGGGTACATGAGAATACCAAAAGGCAGAGAAAGTGAACCAAGCCTATTGTTAGGTACAAGCCGATAAGAAACGTACGAAAGCTCTGAGATTCATGAATGCTGTCAGAAGACACAAGACCCTGGGCTCAGAAAAAGATAACTTGATTATCTATGGCTAGAAGGCACCATGGATTTTATGTTTGTACCAGTCCCCTCAGTCCCATTGACCTATATGGATGCTGAGAATACAGGGAGTTTGTAACACATGTGGTGAGAAATTTTAAACTAGAAAATCACTTTTTTTTTTTTTTTTTTTTTTAACAGAGGGCTGCAAACAACCCTCTCCAGGCAAACATTTGCAAACAAATTTATTCTTTTCCCAGAGGAAAACACTGTTTGTACCATACTGGAAAAAAAAAAAAAAAAGTCGAGTATTTTCCAAGTTGGTTTGTTGAACATGTCTTTTAAAAGATAGTACATATCAAAGGCAGTCTTTCTGCACATCTTAACTGTACATCTTGAAACTTTTAAGATGTACAGAAAACAACGGACCTATGGAGAATTATCTCTCAACAATTGTCAATGTTCCACAGGCTCAAGAAGTGAGATGGGAAAAAATCTAAACTTAAAGATTGCAGTTCTTATGTTGGTCATATTATTCCCAAACTGAGATTATGTTTTAAGATTTGAAGGAACTGAAAAGTAATTCAATTCTTTAATCAATATTGCATCCTAGCATGTACAAGCCCCTAAATATTAATATTTTGAAAGATTGAAAGGAAAAGAAAGAAAGGAAGAAAAGAAATAAGAGAAGGAAGAAAGATAAGCAAGGAAAGGAAACTCTATTACTTTATGCAATGAATCATGACTGTTCACCATTAAATTGATTTTTGACAAACTAGCAGCATTGTGGGAGAAATATGAAATAACTAGAATTGCAATTTAAAAGTAAATGCAAATATCTACACTGTCTGCTTTTTGCTATCATTTTTTGTGTGCTAGTCAGTATTCTATGTGAATTGGGTTTACCCTGAGTTTGCCTAGTGCTTGTTACATTTTGTATTTATCCTATGTAAAATACAGATATGTCTGATATTTTCTATACATCTTCTATGAAAATACTGTCACAAATATATTTAATATTGATCTGCTGTGAGAAAAAACCTAGGTGGTTTGAGGAGAAAGAAATGGAATTTTTGGTTAAACAAATACTAGAAAGTCTGTACTTCAAAAGAGGACTTTTTCTTTCTTCAAAAGGTACCCATTTCAATTTGTTAATGGAAACTGTGGAAAAAACGAAACTAGGAGACATAATTTTCTTTAGTATGCAACTAATAACGAAAAAGATTTTGGAAGTCACTAAATTGTAGTTTTTATCATATTAAGATAAAGAAACATGCAAATATTTTTTAAAATTGTAATTATAGTTTATTGACTAACCTTGCTGGAGAGAAAATGACTTTTTTTTTTTTTTTTTTTTTTGAGATGAAATTTCGCTTTTGTTGTGCAGGCTGGAGTACAATGGTACACTCTCAGCTTACTGCAATCTCTGCCTCCTGGGTTCAAGCGATTATCCTGCCTCAGCCTCCTGAGTAGCTGGGATTACAGGTGGGGCACCACCTCACCTGGCTTATTTTTGTATTTTTAGTAGACACAGGGTTTCTCCACGTTGTTCAGGCTGGTCTCGAACTCCCGACCTCAGGAGATCTGCCCACCTCAGCCTCCCAAAGTGCTGGGATTACAGGCATGAGCTACTGAGACCGGCTGAGAATGACATTCCAAAATTAAAATTATCTCAAAGAGGAATCACAGCTTTGTCCTGATAACAGACAAAATTTTTATGTTTAGAATTAGAAGACAAATGCATTATTAAAATAATTTATTTAGATTCATATGAAAAACACTAAAATCTAATTCTATAAATTGCCTGCACAAACATGTTTTTAATGAATTTATATATTTTTAATTGGCATGAAAGTTGTATATATTTATCATATACTACATGATGTTTTGAAATGTTTATACACATTGTGGAATGGCTAAATTGAGCTAATTAATATATGCATTATCTCATATGCTTATTATTTTTGTGATCAGAACACTAAAATGTCTTAGCAATTTCAAGAATATTGTTACGAATTGTAAGTAACCATGTTGTGAAATAGATCTTTTGAACATTTTCCTTTTATTTGACCGAAATTTTCTATCCATTGATCCACAGCTTTGTAAACCTTCTCTCCCCACAGTGCCTACTAGCCCTTGGTGGGCTGCTATTTTCTGTTTCTATTTTCTGCTTCTATGACTTCAACTTTTTCAGATTTCATATAGAAATGAGATCATGCAATTTTTTTTTTGCATCTGTTTTATTTCAATTAACATAAACTTCCCCAGGTTCATCCATGTTATTGCAAATGATAAGATTTCCTTCATTTCAAAGGCTGAATAGAATTCCATTGTGTACATATGCCACATTTTCATTATTCATTCATCCTTAATGGACTCTTAGATTGCTTCCGTATCTTGGCCATTGTGAAAAGTGCTGCAAGAAACATGGAAACATTAATATCTTTTCCATATATTGATTTCATTTATTTTAGGTATACGCACAGTAGTAGGATTGCTGGATCACATGGCAGTTCTATTGTTAATTTTTTTTTTTTTTTTTTTAAAGACAGAGTCTCGCTCTGTTGCCCAGGCTGTAGTGCCGTGGCATGATCTTGGCTCACCGCAACCTCTGTCTCCTGGTTTCAAGCAATTCTCCTGCCTTACCTCCCAGGTAGCTGTGATTACAGGCGCCTGCCACCACGCCCAGCTAATTTTTTGTATTTTTAGTAGAGTCAAGGTTTCACCATGTTGGCCAGGCTAGTCTCACCATGCCCAGCTGCTTTTTTTGTATTTTTAGTAGAGTCAAGGTTTCACCATGTTGGCCAGGCTGCCACCGCGCCTAGCCTTATTATTATTTTTTTGAGGAACATTCATGTTGTTCTCTATAATGCCTGTATTAATTTACATTCTCACTAATGTTGCTCGAGATTCCCTTTTTCTCCACACCCTTCCTTGTTATTTTTCATATTTTTGATAATATTTATTTTAACAGATGTAAAGTGATATCTCTTTTTGATTTTAATTTACATTTCCCTGATGATTAGTGATGCTGAGCATTTTTAAAATATACCTTGTAACCATTTATTTGTTTCCTTTTTAAAACGTATCTGTTCAACCTTTTGCTTATTTTAAAATCTGGTTATTCGTTTTCTTGTTATGTAGCTGGTTGAGTTCCTTACATATTTTGAATATTAGCCACTTATTAGATGTATTATTTGGTAATATTTTCTCTCATTTATTAAGATGTCTTTTCTTTCTGTTGACTATTTCCTTTGTCAGGAAATGGTTTTCAGTTTGGGTAATACCATTTGCTGACAACAATGTCTTCAGAATTTTCCCCTGTTTTCTTGTATTAATTTTACAATTCAAGCTTTACATTTACTTTAATTCACTGTGAGTAGGTTTTTGTATATGCTGTGAGTTAAAAGTCTAATTTCATTCTTCTGCATGTGAATATTCCGTTTTCCCAATATCATTTATGGAAGACACTGTATTTTCCCTACTCTGTGTTCTTGGCACCTGTGTTAGTCTGTTCCTGTGTTGCTATAAACAAAAAGTTGAGACTGCATAATTTAGAAAGAAAAGAGGTTTAATTTCAGCTTATGGTTCAGGAGGCTCTACAAGAAGCATAGTGTTGGCACTGGCTTTTCATGAGGGACTCAGGAAGCTTACAAACATGGTGGAAGGCAAAGGAAGAACCAGCGCTTCACATGGCAAGCAGGTGAGCAAGTGAGGAGGAGGTGCCATATTTTTTAAACAACCAAATCTTATGTGAACTGAGCAGGAACTCATCACCAAGGGAATGGTGCTAAGCCATTCATGTGGGATCTGCTCCCAGGACCCAGACACCTCCTATCAGGCTCTACCTTCAGCTTTAGAAATTTCAACTTGAGATCTGGAGAGGACAATTTCCCAAACCATATTAGCACTTTGTCAAAATTCAATTGACCATTAATTTGTGGATTTCTTTCAAGACTCTATTTATTCCACTGGTCCATGCATCTATTTTTATGTCTGTGACAGGCTGTTTAATTACTATAGCTTTATAATGCATTTTCCAGTCAGGTAATGTGATACCTCCAGCGTAGTTCTTATTACTCAGGATTTCTTTGGCTATTTGGGGTATTTTGTGGTTTCATGCTAATTTTAGGATTTTTTTATTTCTGTGAAAAGTGTCATTGGAATTTGACAGGGAATTTATTGAATCTGTAGAGTATTTTCAGTAGTACAGACATTTTAACATTTTATTTCTTCCAATCTATGAACATGAATTATTATTTTGTAACATGTGCATTCTTAAACTTCTTTTATCAACCTTGTACAGTTTTCAGTGTAGGAGTTCTTTAACCCTTCTGGTTAAATGTTATTCCTAAGTGTGATCTATAGCTGTTATAAGTTGTGTTTTTTTATTTCTTTTTCAGATAGTTTGTTTAGTATGAAATGCTACTGATTGTTGTATGTTAATTTTGTACCCCACAACTTCAGTGAATTTGTTTATTAGTTCTAACAGTGTTTTGATGCAGTCATTAGAGTTTTCCATATAAGAGCATATTGTCTAAAAATAGAAACAATTTAACTCCATCCTTTCCAGTTTATATGTCTTTTATATCTTTCTTTTACTTAAGTGCTCCAGCTAGAACTTCTAATACTACGTTGAGAAGAAGTGGCAAGAGTGAACACACTTGACTTGTTCCTGATATTTAAGGAAAAGCTTTTACTGCTGAGCACAGTGTTAGCTGTGGATTCATCATGTGTGACCTTTAATGAATTAAGGTACATACCTTCTATACTTAATTTGTTAAGAGTTTTTGTTATAAAAAGATGTTGAATTTTGTCAAAAGCTTTTTCTGTATCTAGTAAGACGATAATGTGGATTCTGACTTTCATTCTGTTAATGTGGTATATCACATTTATGGATTTGCATATGTTAAACCATCTTTGCATCCCTCCACAAATCCCACTTGATCACAGTTAATGATCCTTTCATTGTACTGTTGAATTTGGTTTTGTATTATTTTGCTGAGGATTTTTTATCTTTGTTCATTGGTGATATTCGCCTTTAATTTTGTTTTTCTTGTAATCTCCTTGACTAGCTTTGGTATCAGAGTAATGCCTGTTTTGTAAAATGAGTTTGAAAGTATTCTCTCCTCTTCAATTTTTTGGAAGAGTTTGAGAAGGATTGGTGTCATTTAAATGTTCAGTAGAATTTAACACTGAAGCCAACAGGTCCTAGGCTTTTCCTTGATATAAAACTGTTTTTACTGACTCAAACTCCTTTTTTTTTTAATTTGTCAGTTAAGACTTTCTTTTTCTTCATGATTTCATGTTGGCAGGTTCAATGTGTCTAGGAATTGATCTACTTCTAGGTTATTCATTTTGTTGGCATATAATTGTGTATAGTTGTCTCTAATAATCCTTTGTATTTCTGTGATATGAATTGCAACATCTCCTCTTTCATTTCTGGTTTTATTTATTCTAAGCTTCTCTTTTTTTCTAAGTCTAGTTAAAGATTTATTGATTTTTGTTCATCTTTTCAAAATACAAACTCATAGTTTTGTTGATTACTATGCTCTGAAAGTTTGTCTCCTTCATAATCATGTTGAAATTTGCCATTGTCACTATTCATAATAGCAAAGACTTGGAACCAACCCAAATGTCCAACAATGACTGACTGGATTAAGAAAATGTGGCGCATGTACACCATGGAATACTATGCAGCCATAAAAAATGATGAGTTCATGTCCTTTGTAGGGACATGGACGAAGCTGGAAACCATCATTCTCAGCAAACTATCGCAAGGACAAAAAAAACCAAACATTGTGTGTTCTTACTCATAGGTGGGAATTGAACAATGAGAACACTTGGACACGGGAAGGTGAACATCACACACTGGGGCCTGTTGTGGGGTGGGGGGAGTGGGGAGGGATAGCATTAGGGGATATACCTAATATAAATGAGGAGTTAATGGGTGCAGCACATCAACATGGCACATGTATACATATGTAACAAACCTGCACGTTTTGCACATGTACCCTAGAACTTATTTTTTTAAAAAAAGAAATTTACCATTGTTATAGTATGGGATGTGTTTATGTCATGAAGGCAGAGCCTTCATGAATGGATCAGTGCTGTAATCTCGGGAGTGGGTTCATCTTGTCTTGCTCTCTATCTCTTGCTTTCTGTTGCCCTTCCTTGTTCATCTGTCCTTCACCATGTGATGCCTTCAGCCATCTTATGACGTAGTAAGAAGGCCTTCACCAAATTCCAGCACCTTGATTTTGGACCTTCCTGCCCCCAGGACTGTGAGCTCATAGTATCTGTTTGGTTTTGTTGTTGTTGTTGTTGTTTTTCTTTCTTTCTTTCTTTCTTTTTTTTTTTTAATTATCTAGTCTGTTGTATTCTGTTATGGTAGCACAAAACAGACTAGCACATTGTTCTTTTCTGTTGTTTATCTGGCATTTCTTTCTGCTATTATCTTTATTATTTTCTTTCTTCTACTAACTTTGGGCTTAGCTTGCTCTTTTTCTAGTTCCTTGATGCATGCATAAAGTTGTTTGATTTTTCTTGTTTTGATGAAAGCGTGTATAGCTATAAGCATCCCATACATTTTGCTATGTTATATGTTTAATTCTTTTTCCCAAAAATATTTTTAAATTTTTCTTTTAATTTCTTTCACTCATTAATTCTTCAGGAGCATAGTGTTTAACTTTCATATATAAGTGAATTTTCCAATATTTCTCCTGTTATTGTTTTCTGGTTTCATACCATTTATTTGATATGATTTAATTCTTTTTAAATATGTTAAAACTTGTTTTGTGGACTAACATATAATATATCCTGGAGAGTGTTCTGTGTGTATTTGCAAAGAATAAGTGAGTATTCTACTGAAGTTGCATGGAATGTTTGGTATATGCTTGTTAGATTTATTTGGTCTAAAGTAGAGTTTAAGTCCAATGTTTTCTTGTTGATATTCTGTTGGGGTAATTTACCTATTGCCAGTGGTGAAGGATGTAAGTCCCATGATTATTTTACTATAATCTATGTCTTCCTTTTATGTATTAATATTTACTTTATATATTTAGGTTCTCCAATTTTGGATTCATGTACTTTTATAATTGTTATATCCTTTTAATGAATTGGCACTTGTCTCTTTTTACAGCTTTTGATTTGAAATCTATTTTGTCTGATATAAGTGTAGCTACCTCCTCTCTCGTGGTTTTCATTTGCATAAAATATCTTTATCCAGCCTCTTACTATCAGCCCGTGTGTGTGCTTAACAGGAAAGTGAGGGTGAGCCTGGTGTATTGATGGGGACTGTATCTGTATATGTGTCTGTAATCTATCTTTATCTGTGTTTATGTCTGTTTGTCTCTAGGCTCTGTGTCTATATCTGTATCAGTAGATGCTGTATTGGTAGGGGTGGGCCTGAAGCCTAGGTCCACAAGGACTGATGGGGCTCTGGGGTGGACCTTGACCCTGATTGTATATCAGTTGGCCAGGCATCAGAATGAACCTGACATCTGGGTTCACTGGGACATGCCTGGAGGCTAAGTTCACTGGGACTGACTTAGTGCTAGTATTGGCCTGAAGCCTGAGTCTGCAGGGCATAGCTGGGTCATGAGTCCATAGGAATTGGCCTAGAGCCTGAGTCTTCTAGGGTGGTACTGGAGCCTTGGTCAGGAGAGGCCAGATTGGCTTTGGGGTTTATTGGGCTAGACCCTATCCAAGACACATGAACTATAGCAGGATACAGTCCTGTCCTGTAGAATTACGTTTCAAATCCACTTGAGCACCAGCCCAGCCCCAGTGGACTCAGCCTCCAGGCATGTCCCAGTGGACCCAGATGTAAGGTCCGTTCTGGGTTTACTGGTCTTATGCTGGGACAGGTATAGAGCCTATATCTGGCCATCTGGACCCTGGGACTGTGTGCATTGATCTGGGTCTGGGGTTCATGGGTGCTAGTATGCTGCTGTGGAAGCTGGATCTACAGGGACAGGCCTGAAGCTTATGTCTGGGGCGCTAGCATGGTGCTTGAGACCAGAGTGCTGACCTGATGCTGGCATAGGCCTAAAGCCTGGGGTTGTGTGGATCATCCTGACTTTGGATTGATCTGGAGCCTGTGGTGGGCCTAGAGCCAGGGGCCCCAGGGGATGACCTGGTACTGGGCATCCTATAACCTATATTTGCAGGGGATGGCCAGTCTAGGTCTATGTGTGTCAGCCTTATAATTAGGGAAGTAGAGACAAGCCTAGTGCTAGGTATGGTGTGGGATTTTAGGCTGGCAGGGTGGGCCTGATTCTAGGGTGCACCTAGAAACAGAGTATACAGGACAGACCTGGAGCCAGAATCTGTGGGGCTGGTCAGACCCTGGGGTGGGCCTGTAGCCAAAAGCTACAGGGACCAAGCTGGTGCTGGGTCAGTTGGGAGGCTGCGGCTGCTGGGGTTGGCCTGAGGTGGGTGGTCCTGGAGACTGAGTTTGCCAGGAAGGCCTGGAGTCTGGGATTGCAGAATCCAGCCTGATAACAGGGCAGGTCTGGTGGCTCAGACTGAGGGTAGGAGTTTGGGGTCTGGGGCCTTGGGGACCTGCTTGGTGCTGGGCTTTACTGGGGCAGGCCTAGTATTGTAGTCCAAGCCAAAGTCTGGTGCTCACTTTCTTCTCCTTCCCGCAATCAGACAGTACATCTCTCCACGCTATGTCTGAGTTTGAAGGAGGGAACATGAGTAAAGTAAAACTGCCCTTCCTATGCTCTTCAAAGACTCTTCTCTGATTTCTGTGGTCCAGCCAGGTACTGTCATCTATCATCTGGCTTCCTTAGTGATTATGACTGTGTTTTTGTGCATGAATAGTTGTTCAAATTGATGTTCCTTTTGCAGGAATGAGCACTGGAAAGTCCTATTCCACCTTCATGCTGACATCCGGTGAGCAGATAATATTTCAGAGTGAACAGGCAACCTACAGAATGGGAGAAAATTTTTGCAATCTACTCATCTGACAAAGGGCTAATATCCAGAATCTACAAAGAACTCAAACA
>NW_012116154.1:8819055-8823799 GCF_000951035.1 Colobus angolensis palliatus | reverse complement strand
TAAAAAATAAATAAATAAATAAAAATAAAAAATAATAAAAAAATTTAAAAAACCAAAACAAAACAACAAAAAAAAGAGTAAATAATATTGATACTTATTCAAATTTAATACATAGTATAGATGTTCAAAACAATACTCCAATGAACTATTTTTCATTCATAAATAGTGGATAAGAGGTTACTTTTTATTATGAAAAGTTGGGTTGGCAGTTCATGCTCTTGAGGCTGCTTTCAAGCATCTGTGATGCAGGCCCTTGTATGTAAGCATTTTACTTTCCTCAACTCATGTCTTCCACCTCAAGACAGCTATTATTTCCAGTCATTGTTTCAATGAAATTAACTTCTAAAAACCATTTTATAGTAATATCAAAATATACAAATAGCAATAAAATAAAATACAATATGAATGGGGATGTTCAAGACTTCTACAATAGCCATTTCAAAACATTGCTGAGAGAAAGATAGATATGTGAAATGGTAAAACTACTTTATTAATCAGAACAACACAATTAAGTATGTCCCCAGGAGAAATATAAAAAGTTGTCTAGTGATTGTTTATAGAAACTCTGTTTATAATAGTCAAAGACTGGAAATAAACCCAGTGTCTATGACCAGAATCTAAATAAACAACCTATGTTATATCCTCACAATGGAATATGATTTAACATAAAAGAAAACAGATTGCTTACGCACACAATAACTTGAATGAATCTCTAAAGTATTATGCTAAGTTAAATAAATCAGACTAGAAACTACATAATGTGTGATTCTGTTGATATCAATTCTAGAAAATGCAAATCAATATATGGTAACAAAAAGCAGGCAGTGATTTCTTGGGACAGAGGTTAAGAAACAGATAAATTTCACAGGGACAAGAGGTAACTTTTGAAGTTGATGACAGTTTTTGTTATTTTACTTATGATGATACATTCTCAGAAAAAAAAAAATATGAAGTTTCTCAAATTGTGTATTCGAGTAAGTATAATTGATTGAACTTCAAATATACTCCCCAAAGTTGTTGTGTATGTATGTGTGTGTTTGTATACACACTGCAAAAAAATGAATCTATAATAATGAATCTACATATAGAATGAATAATATTTATGTGTTAGAATGAATATTATTTATGTGTTAGGGTTCTCCAGAGAAACAGAACAAATAGGATATCTGTGTGTGTTTATATATACATACATATATACACATGTATATATACACAAGTATATATACACACACACAGATATCCTATTTGTATATATGTATGTATATACACACACACACAGATTGATATGTGTATGTATACACACATACACACACACACACACACACTCACTCATATAGATTGATATGGTTTTGCTGTGTCCCCACCCAAATCTCATCTTGAATTATAGCCCCCATGTATTGTGGGAGGGTCCTGGTGGGAGACAATTGAATCATGGGAACTGTTACCCCCATACTGTTCTCTGATCATTCACTGCTGGTAGTAGATAAGTCTCACGAGATCTGATGGTGTTATAAGGGGAAGCCCCTTTCACTTGATTCTCATTCTGTCTTTTGCCTAATGCCAATGTAAGATGTGCCTTTCACCTTCTTCCATGATTGTGAGGACTGCTAGCCACTTGTGAGCCTATTTTCCCTCTTTTTCTTTAAAAATTACCTAGTTTTCAGTATCTTTTTCAGTGCATGAAAATGGACTAATACATAGATATATATCAGGGAAAGCTTATTACAGAAATTTGCCCACTTGATTATGGAGGCCATGGAGGGACTCGTGCAAGTCTGAAAGACCGAGAACCAGGATTATTGCTGTTGTAACTCCTAGTCCAAAGCTGAAATCTTAAGACGTGACGGGAGGGTATTGGAGGGAAAGGCACTGGACCAAATCCCAGAGTTTGAAGTCCTGAGAACCAGGAGCACCCATGTCCAAGCACAGGAAAAGATGGATGTTCCAACTCAAGGAGACAGAGAGAGAGAATTCACTTTTCCTCTGTCATTTTGTTCTATTTAGGCTCACAAGGGATTGGATGATGCCTGCCCACATTGGTGGTGGTAGATCTTCTTTACTCAGTCCACTGATATAAATTCCAGTTTCGTTTAGAAACACCCTCACAGACACACCCAGAAATAATGTTTTACCAGCTATTTGGGCAATCCTGAACCCAGTCAAGCTGACATTTAAAATTAACTATTACAATTTATTTCACAGATTTGTATCAATTATCTGTTGTTTGGTTAGTTTTACACTGCTAGACTTTGAGGGAATATGTGGAGAAATTCTTTAAAAATTATCTGCTTTCACAAGGTTTTCAATATTCTTTATAACTATATATAATTAAATAATCATTAAGATTTATTATAATAATTGTATGAATAACATGCCAGTATTTATGAGAAGACTTCGAAAAGACATCTACTATTTTTAGTACATTATAAATCACTTCCCTAAAAAAGCATATTAGTAGTAGTTAGTAATATGCTAAGCCTCTAAGTATAAGAGAAGTAGGGTGCTTTCCAGAAATTTATCAATCTCCTCCTGCTTACATCTTAGCATGCAAGAGAGCTTTAGGGGACTATGTGCCTAGAGAGGTTGTCTGGGATTGGATAGGCCATGAAAAAAGATTAGATATTATCCAAACTAGAATCTTTAGAAAGAACTCATATTGGGCAAGATATTGATGCTTTAGGCTTATTTTTATAGCTGCACTATAGAGAATAGATGGGAAAGTATAAGAGAATGGGGATAATATGTAGTTTGTGAGACATTTTGAAGTAATATAGGTAAGACATATGGTGTCTTGAACTAATCATCATTGTGTATATCAAAGAAGAACAAAGCAGATGAATTATGGAGACATGTAAGCGGTGGTAGAATTGGTAAAACTGGTGATTGATGGAGTATTAGAATTGAGGGGGAAGGCAGAAACATTGACTCTGAATTTCTGGGTTTTAGATTGAATAGATAGTGCTGCTACTCCCTAATATAGGAGAAATCATCGAAAGAATGGGTGGACAGGAGAAGAGAAGGATAGCAAATGCTTTTGAAGTGATAGACAATCCAGATCTGAGAATTTTGAGTCTAAGATGCATTGAAACTTATCAACATTTTTTTTTAGATAGTTTGACTATTGGGAATTAGAGGTGAGATGAAGAAAAAAAAATGGACATACAGTATGAAAATTCAGTTTAAGTGTCAGGAAAGTAAAGGGATTAAAGTGTTTTGTAAAAAGTAGAGTTGCTAACAGTGATAAAGGCTTTCATGAGAGTTAAGATCCTAGACGAGGGAGATGGAGATATATAAAGTTAAATGTAGATAAAATGCATTGGAAATATATAAATTTCAACATTTAAAGGTTGATTACTATGAATTTATTATGGTATTGCAAGTTTCTCTGTATATTTTCCACCAGCTGGTCTCAGAAGTCTTCGTGATAGAAGAGAAAAGCAAAACCTAAATGAAAGTTGTGTGTGAGAATGTATGTGGGTGTGGGCTGGTGTGTTTGTCTAGAATTTTATGACAGAAACGGTAGGTCGAAAAATTGTGAAGATTGTCAAGAGTCATGGAAAAGTTGAGCCATAATACGATAATTTGTGCCATTACACAGAGTTCTTGGTTTCAAACATCAGAATGGAATTAGGCATTACATTTATTAAATGATACATCATACCTCACGGACTCTCTTAAAGTACCAGAAGTAACTCATGAGTAAGTTACTCAACAAGGAAAAGCACATAGAACAGCATAGAGATTGGCTTAAGGAAGAAGCTACTGCTGCTGCCATTCTGCATTGGGAAGCTCATCAAACACATCATGTGTATTGTAGGTGAGCCAAGGGACTGGATAGTAGAAGCCCTGACACTGTTGTTCCCCTAAAGCTTGATATCTTCAATGCCTAAAGAAAGAACGAATTTTGTGTACCTCTGCTTTTTCATTTCTGAATCATAGAATTGCATATATCTGCTAATTGGAAAGGTAGGTTTGGACTTCTACATTGATAAATGTGAATCATAACAGGATAAAATTCTCAAGCCAGAAAAGGAGTTCAAAAGATGCTTAATGACTACTATATAATAATTTATATTCTACATTGATTTCTATGTAATTCTGTGAATTTACTTTTATTTCTTTCCATATATTGATAGGAAGCATTGCCTTCAGAATAATGAATTAAGATGTTTACCCTTCGCAGGACTTGCCACACTGGTCTTTGCTAGCACCAGTGCCTGGAATGCAAACTTCGAGTCCCTTGTTAGCAGAAAGATGTACAGATGAGGCTATGTTGACTCAGTTGTTTAAATACATATTGTCAAACAAAATATTTGCAGCACTGATGCCAAATTCCTCCTGACATTCAACATAATATTGAATTTGACTCAACCAAACAAGTGCAACAATATGTGGAATAAAATTTCATCTAGGTTTTATCTGGTTTCAAGCTCTTTTAGGTTTAACACCTTTTTTGATTTTCAATTTGAAACAGAATTTGGCTAAGTTTTGGTGATTGAAGCTGTGGAGCCATTAAATTGAAAAGGTATGCTACTACTATTTAAAGCATCATTTAGCTTAATGCTTAATAGTCCTTAAAATTGTTCCAGTTTAAGTCTGCAAAAAGCTTTACAATATGCTCATTTTCTGGAGATCATTTTTCTTGAGGGTTGAAACTAAATTACTATGAAAGTATCTTCAATATTATTTAAATAAAATCTTTAGAACATCATGGAATGTGTGCGAGTAATTCCTATATCTCTTC
>NW_012116154.1:8810269-8818255 GCF_000951035.1 Colobus angolensis palliatus | reverse complement strand
TATTTCCATATTTATACATTCAAAGTGAACCTAAGACTTGATATACAAGTTCACTTTGATTGGGGTCAGGGGTGGGCAGCCTGTAATCACTGGCTTAATTTATAGCCTAAAGAATGTGATTAGAGTGATAAGAAAGTAGAAAATATATGAAGAAGCAGGGCATTTAAATAGAGATATGAAATAAAAGTGGAACATGATCATGATTCTCTGTGTGACATGGAGGGAATAAAGTTAAAAATACATCAGCTCAAAAAGTAATTATGTCACTATCTCGTTGTATGACCTTGGGTATATTACTTAATTTTCTAAATGGCTTTTTCTTATATAAAATGTTGTTGCTAACACAATCTTCAAAGTGTTCTGAGAACTAAGTTAAAAAGCAAGCAAACAATTGCTGATTAACATTTTACGTAGCAACTGACAATTTTAAGATAGTTTTCCTTATACACCTGACTTTATCTCAATCAATTTAGACTTAGTGATCTCTATGATTTTGGGGTAGGATGACAGAAACAAAAAGAAAAAAAGTTTAAACAGATACATCTCTAGGAACACTAATGAAAAAACAATAGGCTTCACCCCTATATTATTTAATTAATATTCATTTATTACCACCTATTACACTACAGATTCTATTCCCATTATTTAGAATATATTACTGAACAAAGTAGCACAGATATCTGTCCTATCTGTTTCTGTCTTTTAATATAGAAGTAAGGGATGAAAGTCACAAGTAACCATAGTTGGTAAGTAAATTATACATTGTTAAAAATGGAGATAGGAGCAGTTTAAAGGAGATTTAACATGGTGTGTGTGGGGGAAGGAAATACGTAGTATTAAGTAGGTCAGGCGGGATTAGACCTAATTGGGAAGATACAATCTAAACCAAGAGTTAAAGAAAGTGATGGAGTTAGCCAAGTGAATACCTAGGGGAAGAGTGGGAAAGTCAGAGGAAATAGTTGGAAAAAATGCAGTAAGATGAAAGTATTCTTAGTATACTGTGGTTACAGGAAGGAAGCTAGTGTAGTTGGAGATGAGTAAGCAATGGATGAGAAGTAGATGATGAATTCAGAGGTAATGGGCAAGCTGTAGAAGAATCGTATAGACCATTTCAGTGATGTCAGCATTTGTGGAATGAGGAGCCATTGTAAGATATTCCACAGGGCAGTGCATTATCCACTTACTCTGGTTGAATAATTAAGAGCAGACTATAAGGGGCCAAGCACGGGGGCAGGGGAAACTGTTAAAATGCAATTTGCACTGATCCAAGGGAGAACTACGAGGATTTGGGTCAGCATGGCAGTGATTGAGTAATGAGAACTGATTGTATTTAGTACGTATTTTGAATGTTGAGCAAATATTTTCTGATATATTTGACACAGAATATAAAATAGAGAAAACAAAAATGACTTCAAAATGTTAATTATTTATTCCAAACAAGTAGAAAGATGAAATTGGTATCAACCAATTGGAGAAAGTTTATTGGTAGAGCAGGTTTCAGCATAAAGAGCAAAAATTATCTCCTGGTTATGTTGAGTTTGAGCTATACATCAGATATCCAAGTGGAAATGTCGAGGATGGTGAAATACAGGACACAGAATTGTTACTGGAGAAAAAAACTGGGGAGTTAACAATATATAGGTTGTATTTAAAGCCATCAAGCTTGATTACATCACCAAAGATACAATTCCTTGTCTGACATTAACTTGTTGGAGAGGAATATGATGGATTATATATGATTTCAACATACAGGATCTAATGCCCAAATAAAGAGATAGGTTTTAGATAGAATTATGGGTAACCAAACACAAAGAAAGTGCTTATAGATATTTGTGCGTATAGGTGCATAGAAATTATAACAGGAGTCTATGACATTGCTTTTAATTCTGGTAAAATACAAAGTTGAGGATAAAAATGTGAAAGAACATACAAACTGACTGCTTAGAGAAGAAAAGGAGTGAAATAGTGACCCTTCACAGTGGGAAAGAGAATTAGCAAAGTGTTGCTTGAGAGCGAGGAAGCATTAAGAACCAATACACACACACACACATGGTTTTGTATTTTCCCTCTAGCCTTGTGGAACTGACCAAAAGAAAACACAGAGTAGACAGAGTTTAGGATTTAACCAAGTGTGTAAAACCTGTGGGGCAAAAGAATCTTGGTATAGGCTTAAGCAAGAGAGGATCTGTAATGATTGACAATGGAATTTACAGTGGGTAAAGAGTAGAAGAGGACATCAAGGAGCAACAGTCAGTGAGTGGAAGATTTTCCACCTACACATCACCTATATCTATATCTATTTTTCTTTTCTTAAATATCTTTCATTTTATATCTTTTTTCTTTTTGTATCTCCATTTCTATTTCTATATCATCTATGTGTACTCCATCGGATTAGAGAATATGAAGGGACAAAAAGAAAGTAGGGCACCCTATATTAGGTCAATTGCACACCCTGCTTTTTTCCCAGTAGTTGAGCCAAATGATTGTGAGAGCAGGGCACAGCAGGGGCGGGAAATGAGAACTCTCCCATATAGATTTGAGGCATTCAAAAAAGAACAAATATTCCCTCTCCTACAGATAGGTGGAAAACTATCATGTTTTACAATGAGAAACACTCAATACATCTAGGTGTACAGGTCTTAGGCAGTTCACCACGTTTTCTCTTAGTTATGGTGGAAGAAGAGTAGCAAAGTGAATTTCAGGGCACCTGAGAGAAGCTTTATAATTGCCATGAAAGTCATGGGCATTGAAGGAGCCTTAAAAAATGAATTGACAATTGACACAGAAGAGTAGGGTCTGATTAACATTCTCTGTATTGACAAAATACCAGGTTTTGTTACCCATTGCTCTAAATATCCAGTTTTGTGGTATTATGTAAACTTCCATGAACTAAGATGTAGTGCAAGGGAAGATTAACTGTCAATCAAAAACATCAGCATTTGGAATAGAATTAATGTTTAATTATAGAAAACAACTAAAAATTCTCAAATAACTTGTAGAATGAAACTCATATTAATCACTAATAGTGTAAAGCACTAGTATATGTACATCATAGATGTTCAATAATAATCAGTTTTTATAAAGTTTATAATGGTTCAGAAGATAATGTGGTAATGATAACTAAACCTAATATTGTAAAGTTGTGTAAAAATGCTAAGGAATTCAAACATGTTTCTTCCTATTTGACCCTCTCATTAATATTATATGGTAATAAGAGATGTTGTCAATTTTCTCATTTTACATACTAAAAAGTAACCACACAATACACAATCTTTCTTTTCATTCCATCAAAAACAACTAATTTGTAAAAGCCAGTTAAAGGAGATAGATTTTTCACCCTTTCACTAAAAAAAAAAAAGAAAAGAAAAAGAAATTTCAAACAACAAAAATGTCTCCCTGTCCAACGGAAAAAATATTTCTGATGAAACTAAATCAACTTCACAATAATATTTCAAGTAGAAATAGCTAGGCTTTCTAACAGAAATGTTGTAGCAAAGATTTTCATATTAGTTGATGTATTAGTCAGAATTCTCCAGAGAAACAACCAACAGAAGAGATTTGAGACAGAGAGAAATATTTACTTTTAAAAATTGTCTCATGCAGTTGTGAAGCTAGCAGTTTGAAGATTCAGGTAATAATTGATGTTGCAGTCTTTATTCAAAGGGCTGGAAACTCAGGTATAAACTCTATGTTGCAGCTTGGAAGCAGTTTTGTTTTGATTTGGTTTCTGGAAACCTCAGTCTTTTCTCAAGCATTTCCTATAATTGAATTGAGGCACACCCATATTATGAAGGGTAATGTGCTTTATTCGTTACCTACTAATTTTAATTTTAATCACTTCTGAAGCAAAATACCTTCACCTCAACATCTAGGTTAGTATTACCAGGGCAACCAAAGACCCTTATCTAGCTTAGTTGACACATAAGATTAGCCATATCATTTGGAGCACTGAACTAAATGACATTTAAGATCACTTCTAATTTTATGATTCTACATCTTACTTATTGGAGAAAAAAAATACCTGGCGGTTATGTTTGGAAAGACTGTTTAATTGACTCCCCAGTATGTAGGCTTACAAAACGCCATTAACCTTATTGAACATACTGAGGCACAAAATTAAGTTAAAAATAAGTCAGGAAGTCAGAAATTATTGTCACATTTAATCCATTTTTTTCTAATTCAAATGTTCCATCTAACCAATGGCTTTTCACTGCTTTCTTCCTTGTGGCTTTTAAATCAGCCCAGTTCTCTCTAATCCTTCTACCTATAAGTAGCTGAAGAACTACTATCATCTTTCAAGGATAATTGCAGCAGTATTTGAATTGCTCTCTCTCTGCCTTCAATCTATTGCAATATTCCTATCAATGTTTTCTCAACACTAAAGCAGGAATGATATTTTAAAATTAAAATTTGATCATGTCTCTTCATTACAAAAATTCAATGAAATTCCATCACTCTTAGAATAATGTGCCAAATCCCAGCGCTTTCATGATCTAAGCCATCCTTATGAACACTCTGGCTTTACATTTTATTTTGTTACCATTCAAACTCAATATTTTATATACATAG
Organism: Colobus angolensis palliatus; assembly: GCF_000951035.1. NCBI lineage: Eukaryota > Metazoa > Chordata > Mammalia > Primates > Cercopithecidae > Colobus > Colobus angolensis. Next base: position 8,813,686 of record NW_012116154.1, on the reverse strand, counting down.
ATTTATGGACTGCTCTGTAAGATGTGCTTTCTCTTCCTTCTAGGCTTAGATTTAGGGTATCTCTTCTATTTGAACTAGGTCCCTGTCCTCCCTGCAGTCCTACTCTGACTTTGCCTAAAAAGTTCTGATTAAGTAACACAAGAAGGAGCTGAAAGCTTAGGTGCATTTTGATTTAGTAGTTTATACAATTTCTGTGACTGTTCTTTACTAACTTGATTTATTTTTTATTCAGAGACAGAAAATGTTTTACTTGCCAAAAAAACTGCTAGGTTTAGAGGAAAAAGATCCACTAATATCAACAATATTAATCAAATGTAAGTTGTCTGTGATGAGTTTTCATTGAAGACACTTTCCCCTTCTGTTTTAAAACATATGTATCCTCTTGGTGGCGGGAGCCTGTAGTCCCAGCCACTCGGGAGGCTGAGGCAGGAGAATGGCGTAAACCCGGGAGGCGGAGCTTGCAGTGAGCTGAGATCCGGCCACTGCACTACAGCCCGGGCGACAGAGCGAGACTCCATCTCAAAAACAACAACAACAACAACAAAAAACGTATGTATCCTCTTATGAAAGAAAAATGGACTCAAACCCAATCCCCAATTAGGAAATTATTGGTAAAATATACTAGAGTTATCTTGGCATATGCTATGGTATTTTAAGTGAAAATTATTAGAAAGGAAACACTGAAAATACAATATTCTTTTTTGCGTGGGGAAAAGTGATTTCAATGACAATACTTTCAGTACGTTTGAATTTAATGAAAACATGTTCATTAATTTTGATTGCTATTACTTAAATTGTCTAACATCATTTTCCTGTAGCAGAATCAAATGGGTAATTTCAGACTAAAAATGGCATTCAACACTGATCTGAGACTGGAAATATTGCTCAATCAATTTCTTCCTAGGCTTTCAAAATCAGTAAACTCTACCATCTTAACACTATTCTTTCTAAATCAGATAAGAAGAATGGATTTTTCTTATAATGTATGAACCAAATGAAGAACTAAAAATGTAGTCATAGATTTTCCTTTGTCAATACAAATAAATATGTGAATAAATGGGCAACACTTCCAAATGAGTCCATTGCCTATAGCAGTTTCAGCCAAATCATTCCATTGTAAGAACACAATTGTAAATATTTTGTGATCACCTTATATTATTTAGCAAAATATATTTGAGAGATTTATCTTTGCATACCCAAGATCTTAGAACATTTACCTGCAATTAGCCTATTTTATCTTAAATACATTTTTATACTTTCCCTTCTTTCTTTGCTTAATATTTTAGGAACAACCTTATCTAAGTCCCTTTGCCCTCTAGCAGTGGGAGGAACTGGAAGAATAGAGGTCAAGTGTAGAGAAGAGGTAAGATTATTTCTATGCTCTCAGAATATGTTTCCAGTGCCCTCACTGGTATCAGCTGTTTCTTCCTTATGATTCTAGCTCCTGCAAAATAGTCCTTTTCTCTGTGGTCCCAGATCCTGCTGAGGTTTTGCCTCTGCTATAGAGAAGCTTCAGGGCTCACATAACATCACTTCTTTCATGTGTCCCTCCAGTCCTAGGAGTGGTAGTGCTTCCTGCTGTTTCTAATCTCTTACTTACTTTCTCGAATACATTGAGTTCCTCTGGTCTTCGGTCACCCATGTAACCAATTCCCTGTGTTAAATTTTCTCTGATTGAGACACCCAGTGGGTTTCAAGTTTCTCTGCATACAAATAGGTTGTTTCTTTTTCGGGCATAAAAAAAAGATTAGAAAAATTCTAACATGATTCTGCTCATGAGAATGAATCCCTTTGATAAAGCAGTACTTCCAACTCATCCCTCCAAAAGGGTCCTAAGTTCATGGGAATTAAAAATGTTTATGTTTTGTATTACATATTAAGAAAACTACAAAGAAAATCTCATTACTATGCTCTTGAATGACACGACTATTTTCTTCTCTGTTTAAAACTTCATATTTTAACATCAAGTAATGTCCTTAACTAATATATTTCTAGGGCCTTTTGTGTCCTCTGTAAGCACCAACATATGCATGTAGAATCTAAAGATACAGGAGACACAGTTTCTGCCCTAAAAAAACGTGGTGGGAGAAAAACACACATGAACAGAAAATCAAAAAACAAAACTAAAAGAAACAAAAAAAAGAAACCAGGATAATGAACAGAATGGAGATTTGAAGACGTACTATAGGAACATGTAATACATAAAATACAGCCAGAAAAGGCTTATAAAGGCCTCAGAAAAGAGTAAAGTATCACCTAAGAATATATAATGCTATAATCAATGTATATAACCTAAATATCTGTACTTGTGAATTACCTAGAATACACTTTCAACGTATTTGTATATTTCCATGGAACCCTACAATAATTCATTTATCTGTTTACCTTAGTCACATCCAGAGACTCACACCAGATTCACACTGGTTAACTATCCTGTACATTCAATTCAATGATTTCATACAAATTCCCGTAACAAATTTGTCCATATGCTCAATATTTTTTGTGTTCCCTCCATCTTTACCCCTTATTATAACTTGACTGTTGCTTTTTCTCACAATCCATTTCCCTGAAGACCTTGTGTGTGAAGGCTATACTTGTACCCCTGACACTGTTGTAGTCCAGTGACTTGGTTTTGGATATGTTCTTTTCATTTGCCTCCTTGTGGTTTCTGAATTTCTTTTCTTGTCATTTTTCTACTATCTCCTTTATCTTCAATTTCTTTCTCTTTTAGATAATTTGTATTACTGTAGACATAACTTTAGTATTTTTAACTTTAGAAATTCCCTCCCTAACTCTGTATTTTCCTAAATTTAACATTCTATATCTCTGATTTGTTTCATAGCAAAATGGTTTGAAAAAGTTTTCCACATTTGGTTGTCCCTGCTTCTTACTTCACAAATCCTTAAACAAATTTTCCCTCAGTTTTGTTCCTGCAACTCCACTGAGGTTCTTATTTTAGATTCTCCTTGATTTCTACCTTTCAAAATTCAGTAATGAGTTCTTTTTCATATTTTTGAACCCTCAGATATATTTGGAAAAATTGATAATTTTATTTTGTCTTCAATTACCTTACACTACCTTGATTTTTATACCTCACCAACTGTTCTTTCTCTATGTTAGCTCTTTCTTCATTCATGATCTATAAAATGAGGTCCATTTGAGGCTTGATTTTATTATTGTATCTATATGCTCTCCAGGGAGCACTCATTCTGGCTCTTGGATTTAAAAACAGCTCTGATCTATAATTAATTTCAACCTATAAGTCTATGCTTATAATCTATAATTTTATTCTGGATCTTCCATATAGACTTTTCTATAAATGTTCAGTTTGCATATTGAATTGCCTACTTGATATCTCATCTTAGAGGTTAAAAGATACCTCCAACTTAACATGGGCCCAAAAGCCTCGTTGTAACA
>NW_012116154.1:8803085-8810219 GCF_000951035.1 Colobus angolensis palliatus | reverse complement strand
AAAATGTCTCCCTGTCCAACGGAAAAAATATTTCTGATGAAACTAAATCAACTTCACAATAATATTTCAAGTAGAAATAGCTAGGCTTTCTAACAGAAATGTTGTAGCAAAGATTTTCATATTAGTTGATGTATTAGTCAGAATTCTCCAGAGAAACAACCAACAGAAGAGATTTGAGACAGAGAGAAATATTTACTTTTAAAAATTGTCTCATGCAGTTGTGAAGCTAGCAGTTTGAAGATTCAGGTAATAATTGATGTTGCAGTCTTTATTCAAAGGGCTGGAAACTCAGGTATAAACTCTATGTTGCAGCTTGGAAGCAGTTTTGTTTTGATTTGGTTTCTGGAAACCTCAGTCTTTTCTCAAGCATTTCCTATAATTGAATTGAGGCACACCCATATTATGAAGGGTAATGTGCTTTATTCGTTACCTACTAATTTTAATTTTAATCACTTCTGAAGCAAAATACCTTCACCTCAACATCTAGGTTAGTATTACCAGGGCAACCAAAGACCCTTATCTAGCTTAGTTGACACATAAGATTAGCCATATCATTTGGAGCACTGAACTAAATGACATTTAAGATCACTTCTAATTTTATGATTCTACATCTTACTTATTGGAGAAAAAAAATACCTGGCGGTTATGTTTGGAAAGACTGTTTAATTGACTCCCCAGTATGTAGGCTTACAAAACGCCATTAACCTTATTGAACATACTGAGGCACAAAATTAAGTTAAAAATAAGTCAGGAAGTCAGAAATTATTGTCACATTTAATCCATTTTTTTCTAATTCAAATGTTCCATCTAACCAATGGCTTTTCACTGCTTTCTTCCTTGTGGCTTTTAAATCAGCCCAGTTCTCTCTAATCCTTCTACCTATAAGTAGCTGAAGAACTACTATCATCTTTCAAGGATAATTGCAGCAGTATTTGAATTGCTCTCTCTCTGCCTTCAATCTATTGCAATATTCCTATCAATGTTTTCTCAACACTAAAGCAGGAATGATATTTTAAAATTAAAATTTGATCATGTCTCTTCATTACAAAAATTCAATGAAATTCCATCACTCTTAGAATAATGTGCCAAATCCCAGCGCTTTCATGATCTAAGCCATCCTTATGAACACTCTGGCTTTACATTTTATTTTGTTACCATTCAAACTCAATATTTTATATACATAGATTTATGGACTGCTCTGTAAGATGTGCTTTCTCTTCCTTCTAGGCTTAGATTTAGGGTATCTCTTCTATTTGAACTAGGTCCCTGTCCTCCCTGCAGTCCTACTCTGACTTTGCCTAAAAAGTTCTGATTAAGTAACACAAGAAGGAGCTGAAAGCTTAGGTGCATTTTGATTTAGTAGTTTATACAATTTCTGTGACTGTTCTTTACTAACTTGATTTATTTTTTATTCAGAGACAGAAAATGTTTTACTTGCCAAAAAAACTGCTAGGTTTAGAGGAAAAAGATCCACTAATATCAACAATATTAATCAAATGTAAGTTGTCTGTGATGAGTTTTCATTGAAGACACTTTCCCCTTCTGTTTTAAAACATATGTATCCTCTTGGTGGCGGGAGCCTGTAGTCCCAGCCACTCGGGAGGCTGAGGCAGGAGAATGGCGTAAACCCGGGAGGCGGAGCTTGCAGTGAGCTGAGATCCGGCCACTGCACTACAGCCCGGGCGACAGAGCGAGACTCCATCTCAAAAACAACAACAACAACAACAAAAAACGTATGTATCCTCTTATGAAAGAAAAATGGACTCAAACCCAATCCCCAATTAGGAAATTATTGGTAAAATATACTAGAGTTATCTTGGCATATGCTATGGTATTTTAAGTGAAAATTATTAGAAAGGAAACACTGAAAATACAATATTCTTTTTTGCGTGGGGAAAAGTGATTTCAATGACAATACTTTCAGTACGTTTGAATTTAATGAAAACATGTTCATTAATTTTGATTGCTATTACTTAAATTGTCTAACATCATTTTCCTGTAGCAGAATCAAATGGGTAATTTCAGACTAAAAATGGCATTCAACACTGATCTGAGACTGGAAATATTGCTCAATCAATTTCTTCCTAGGCTTTCAAAATCAGTAAACTCTACCATCTTAACACTATTCTTTCTAAATCAGATAAGAAGAATGGATTTTTCTTATAATGTATGAACCAAATGAAGAACTAAAAATGTAGTCATAGATTTTCCTTTGTCAATACAAATAAATATGTGAATAAATGGGCAACACTTCCAAATGAGTCCATTGCCTATAGCAGTTTCAGCCAAATCATTCCATTGTAAGAACACAATTGTAAATATTTTGTGATCACCTTATATTATTTAGCAAAATATATTTGAGAGATTTATCTTTGCATACCCAAGATCTTAGAACATTCATATAGTTTATCCAGTCACAAATGCATGTATTGTTTTGGAGAACTCTTTCTCTTATCCTTATAAATCCATGAGCACTTCATTTTGTCTTTAACTCCACAAAATATCTGGAGTTTATCCAACAAATTCTATCACCTAATCCTATCATGGGAACCTCAATCTTCATGACTTCATCTAATCCTAATTACCTCCCAAACATCTTATATCCAAATGCCCTCACATTGGGGATTAGGGCTTCAATACTTCAATTTCTGGAGGACGAAAATATGTTCAGTCCATATCAACATATTAAACATAAAAATAAATGTACCCATATTTTTTATCCTTTCCTTTACATTGTAAGTTACATGAGAGCAAACAACATATTTGTTCAATATACGTATTTATTTGGTGCCAAATAAATGTCTGCTGAAAAAGTGAATAATTTAATGAGACATTAAAGTAATGTTTGAGTCCAAAATTGTAGAGTAAAGCTACAGATGAAAGTTGATGTTATAATAGACATATGATGTTGCCAAGACAATATATTTGAGAGGAGAAAAATACAGTGAAAGATTTTGCAGTGGTACAAACTGAGAACATACAATTTGAAGATTTAATTATAAGAATGATGAGTGTGTTCTTGTTACAAAAAGTCACAGGTTTTCTTATCGTTGTTATTTTATTTTACTTTTGTCTTGTTGAGGCAATATTTAAGAACAAACCATTGCTTATTGAATAAGGCAGGAAAACAGCCTGCTGTATGGCACGAGTGACTATGTCAACATCTTGAGGCAAAACCACCACAATGTCCAGTGTTTGACTCCTGCATCCCACGGTGTTCTAAAGCAAAGTCTTTTTCCCCAGAAGGAACAAGTCTCAGCGTGGAAGTCTGAGATGTAACTAGCTGCACTTGTCTTTACCCTAAATGCTTGCTATCTAAAGGACATTCTCTAGAGGGTGATTGCAGAAATCAACCATATCACAACCACCCAAGATATCATTTCTGTTCATAAGTCCCTATTAAATATGTATTTCTGAGAAACTGACTTTTTTTTTTTAGCATCTTTCTTCAGCATCTCAGCTCCCTCAGCCTTTGGGGGTAGATTTGAATATACCCATCATTTTCATGGTCTTAGCATGGTCCCAATATACTTCAAGTGGCCTGTTATAAATTAGGGGATGATGCTTAGTACCAATCTTTTCTAAGTGCCATGCAAAGAGAGAATAGAATAGAAGATAAAATAAGTTCAAATGGGGTCAGTCAGCCTCTGAAGCCAGGTTCAGATTTCAGGCTTTCTAAAATGTTTTTCAAGATAAAAAACAAATACACTCTTGTTTTCAACTCAGGTTGGGAATGCAGCTTTTGCATTTATCTCCTGATGTTGTCTATTAGTTGCTTTTGCAACCTGAGACCTAGAATAAAAATGTGCCCTAAGGGCCTCTAAGCTTTTCTAAGAATCTACTCATCTCGGCAATGCTACCTGCTGCAGCTGCTAACTGCTTCAGCAAGAAAAAGCACACATACCATATGAAATTACATCTCTTCTTCAAAAGTAAGTCTTATATTTTAGCTATTTGCATTTCACAAACATCTTCTGATAAGATACTGAGTGAGCAGTTAGAAGAAATCACGTTCACAAATGTACTGCTAAAAATAGTTATTGCTTCTTATAATCAATGAAATTTTATTGCATTTGCAGAAGGCCTAGGGCAAGAGGGCATATTGGTCAGGCTGATGTTTTATCATTTAAGACAGAAAAACAATATTATTTAACTTTTCTAATATTCTATTACTAAATGTATTCTACTTATAAAGATAAAACAGGCTGCGTTTTTCCCTCTGAATGAAAAAAAAGAGTTTGACTCTAGAATGATTTATACACCAATAATGAAATGCTTTTGTTAATTAACATTGGGTGATATGTTACTACTGATACAGGAACTAGTCATCAAAATAAATGCTTCTAAATAAGTAGTTAGGTAACCAAAAATGGAGCAACAAGAACAATAGGATACACAACAAGATCACCATAGAGATGAGTCTTCCTTCCATGTGAACCACTTGTCACGATATCAGTATAGTTTGGGATGAAGATTAAGAGTGAGATTCTTTATCTTAAAATTAGGAAATTCTGATAAATCTGTGGGTACCCAAAATATGTATTTTGTATAAGCATTCCAGATGATTTATGTATTTGAGGATTACCATTGTCCCAGAGCATAAGACTCCAGAAAGGTACAAAAAATAAAACACAATGTGGTAGATACTGGGTTGCTCTACTCACATACCCTCTGGAAGGTAGACACATGTATCTCCTAGTTAAAAGTAGCTACCAACTGCTGGTCAGTTATAACTTCATCCATTTAGAATTGCCCTTATCCTCAGGGATCTGCTTAAAACAATGGATCTGCTTAAAACAATGTTATTACTCCTCCCAGGGTCACCCTTGGATAACGTCTAGATGAGGAATGCAAAGATTCATCCTGGAGTGCATTAAAGAAGTATCACAGCTCCTATGCCTTCTTTTGAGATTAACTATGCCTCAGTTGTAACTGCACTGTTGAGTTGTTTCTGTCCAATGTTTTCTTCGGTAATTTCTTTCTTTTTTTGAGAGAGAGTCTTGCCCCGTTACCAAGGCTGTAGTGTTGTGGCATGATCTCAGCTCAGCACAACCTCTGCCTCCCGGTTTCAGGCAATTCTGCCTCAGCCTCCCGAGTAACTGGGATTACAGGCACATGCCACCACACCAGACTAATTTTTGTAATTTTAGTAGAGACGAGATTTCATTATGTTGACCAGGCTGGTCTCGAACTCCTGACCTCGTGATCCGCCTGCCTCAGACTCCCAAAGTTCTGGGACTACAGGCGTGAGCCACCACGCCTGGCCTCTTCCCTAATTTCTTACAGCTATGTCTCCTACATTTGTCTTCTGTACTTTGTGAAGGTCTTCATTTCAGATTCTGTTTCCAGAGAACTGATCAAATAAACTCAACATCAACAACAGTACTCACTTGACTGCACTCTCTTCTAAACAAAAGGATAAAAAGATAAAATATAAACCTGTGAAAGTTTTAAATATATTTACAAATAGCATCCCCTATGTTGAAAAGCTTAGGTCCAAGGATATTAAGCCTTGTATCATATTTATTTTTCTGTCTCCGTCATTGTGATCCCAGTGTTTTCCTGTTTTATTTTCCCCCTTTCTTCCTTATTCCTTTCTTCGTGTTTATTCCATCTTTCTAGCCTTGTTCTGTTTTTCTTTCCTTCATTTCTTCTTTACTGCATTGTTTTCTTCCTTCCTTTTGTTAAAGTTTTTGAAAAGTAGAAAGAACAGTTATCCAAAAAAAAAGAATCTTCCCTTAGGAGAATTGCTTGGACCCAGGAGGCGGAGGAAGTAGTGAGTCTAGATTGCACCACCATACTCCAGCCTGGGTGACAGAGCGAGACGCTGTCTCATACAAACAAACAAAAAATAAAAGTAAATAAATAAATAGGAATCCTATCTTAAATTAACTTGCATTCTATTATGGAGAAACATAATAATCACACAAACAAGTCACATAGATAGTATTTTAAATTCTAAGTTATCTGGGGGAAAAATAAAGCAAATAAAAGGCATAAAAGTACAAGGTTGGATCATTACTATTTTAAATAGAGTGGACAAAGCAAGATACATTGCTTAAACCTTTTTTTTTTAACAGAAACCTGAAGGAGACAAAGGTGAGAGACATGCAGTTATCTGAGAGAAGAACATTCCAGGTAGAGAAAACTGAAACGCAAAGGCCCTCTGTAGTGGGGATGGGGGGGAGGGTTCTGCATTTTGGGTATATCTGAGGAATATCAAGGATATTGGTTTCATCAGCGCAAACCTATAGAAGAGTGATTTTAAGTGAGTTTAAAGAAATGGGTGAAAAATAGAGTTCACATTTTTAAAAGTTTTAAGCCATTGTAAGGGCTTTAACTTTTCCTCCAAGTGAGGTAAGATACTACTGGAGTATTTTGTACAGAGGTGTAATGTGATCTAATTCATGTTTTAAAAGTATAATTTTGGCTCCTATAGTGAGAATAGAATGTTCTGGGTAATTTTTTAAAGATACCACCATGAATTCAAAGTAATAGTTGTTTATATCTTCCTGAATATCAAGTGTATGTTCAAAATTCACTTCTGAAAAGTAAATTTTGAATCTTGGATTTCAGAACCCTAAATGCATTTAAATATATCCTGGCATTTTGGCTTGTTCTTTCACACAAGATGAAGAAAATCAAAAGAGATAATAACTCTCATCCTTACAAGCAAAGCAAGACAAGTAAGCTAATGAGTCAAAGTTTTCCTGAACCCATGAGCACACTGAGCAAACCCGTGAGCAAACTGAGCAAACTGAGTTTACAGACTCCTCAGTAAACTTGAGAATAGAAGGGACTCTCCATCGAATGGACTCGTGAATGGACTCTCTCTGGAACAGACTCTCCCTGAATGGACTCTCGAATGGAATTCGAGAATAGAACGGACTCTCCATAAAAAAATAAGAGATTCATGGCTGTTTTTGTGCCCGGCAAAACAGCAAGAGAAGAAATAATCTACCACAGACCCAAAGGGGAAGAAATAATCTACCACAGACCCAAAGTAGAGTTAAGTAACAAAATAACTAATATTTCAACTTTTTCTTTCTCTCTCTTTCTCTTTCTTTTCTTTTCTTTTCTTTTCTTTTTTCTTTCTTTCTTTCTTTCTTTCTTTCTTTCTTTCTTTCTTTCTTT
>NW_012116154.1:8775252-8803035 GCF_000951035.1 Colobus angolensis palliatus | reverse complement strand
TTCTTTTTCGCTCTCTCTCCACTCACTCACTTTCTTGCTTCCTTCCTTCCTTCCTTCCACCTTTCTTTTTCTTTCTTTTTACTTTTCTTCCTTTCCTTCATTTTCTTTCCTTTCCCTTCTCTTTCTTTTTTCTTTTTGCACAACGTCTTACTCTGTTACCCAGGCTGGAGTGTAGTGGTGTACACTCAAGACTCATTGCAGCCTCAACCTCTCAGGCTCAAACCATCCTCCCACTTCAGCCCCCTCCACCTCCCAACCTCTCCAGTCGCTGGGACTACAGGCATGTTCCATCACACCTGATTAATTAATTTTTTTTATATATGTAGAGAATGTCCCACTGTGTCGCCCAGGCTGGTTTCCAACTCCTGGTCTCAAGTGATCCTCCCGCCTCAGCTGCCCAAATTGCTGGGATTACCCTTTCAAAAATTCTTAAATGCATTTGTGGTTATGACATACTAAATGTTAGAAGAGCCCCGATCAAGTAGTTCATTTTTACCCCTCCACCAACTAACTTCTATTAATATACCTTTAGTCCTGCAAGCAGTATTCCAGAGACTGAGAGAGGAAAGAGTGATATCTGGCACATAAGATGTCTCAATTTACTGGCTTACCTGGTACTGAAACTGAGGTGACAAAACAAGAGAGCTGAGAGAAATCAACATGTTCCCAAGTGTTACATGTGAACAAAAAACCTGAGATGTACCTCTAAGGCTTTTCCAGAGTCAAGAAAGCTCTCAACTTGTAAAGAATTCCTAGGACATGGCTGGGAACAATGAGAACTTTCAGTGGTCCAGAAAGTTATCAGATACAGTGTAGAGCATACACAGATATACTATAATTCATAAAGCTGGTGATTTAGCTGTAAATCACAAAATAGCACTGGAATTACACTAGTGATTATAGCATATAGTCCAAGAAGAGAAAATTTCGATCTTGTTCTTAAACTTTGTGGAGCCAGTGGTGAAACAGGTCACCCAAAGATGCTACAGTGATTGAACCCAGCCCTTTATAGACTAACATATTCTATCCTGTCACCACTAATATTACAATAAAAATCCAGACACATGAAGGAGCATATGTTTTTCTGAAAGTGAACATTGCTTGCCTCAATCTCGATTGTTCTTTGATGCAAAATACCCAGCATGCACTTTGAATCAATAAGACATACAAAGGAGCAGAAATATGTAACCCATTCTAAAGAAAAAACAAAGAGACAACAAAAGTAGATCCAAAAATGGCTTAACTTGTGACATTATCAGGGAGGAGCTTTAGAATAACAATTATATAAATATAGAAACATCTAGTGGAAATGGTGTTCAGTATTTATCAAGTTATAGGGATTTGCAGCAGAGATGTAAAAATGCTATTATTTTACAATTCCATATTTTAACATAAAAAAAGAGTATGTTAAAAATAGAATTAGTAAAAAAACTAGAAATCTACTGTATCCTTAACAGTAGAATAAATTTTGCAGTGGAAAAAAATCAATGGACTTTTAGAAAAGTCAATACAAGTATTAAAATTGAAACATAAAACAAATAGAAAAAAAGATGAATGAAATAAAAGAATACAGAGAATCCAATATTAGTGAGAAAATGTTAAGCAATCTAAAATGCCTGTGACCAGAGATAAAAAAGAAAGAGCTATACAAAAGATTAACTAAATTGCTGAAATTTTTCAAAGAATTAAAAAAATACTCAGTCTAAAGCCAAGAAGCTCATGAGCCCTCAAAAAGGGTAAATATGGAAAACAACATATAGCGATACATCATTTCAAACTCTGAAAACTAAAGATAAAGATAAATTCATAACATTATTCATAAGGAAAATATATCTTACATATGGTAAATGAAAATATTGAGGCACACTTGACCTCACCAGAAAAATTAATGATGAATGATATTAAGATGATTTGTTGAGTATTAAAAGCTAAGAAATATCAATTTAGAATTATATATATATATATATATATAATGGTGTATTCTTTTAAAATGAAGGCAAAAATATAAATAATTCAAAAGAAAATAAATAGCAAGATGACATACCTAAACCTACTTTTATTAATAATCGCATTAAATACAAATGGTCTAAAGGAATCAATTGAAAGTCATAGATTGCCATATTTAATGAAGCCCTATGTTTCTTACAAGAACCGTAATTTAAATGTAAAGACATAAATTAGTTAAAAGGAAACATGATACTAACACTTGTCTATCTGACAAAACTTTTTTCTTTCTTTTTTTGCTGACTCAGATGTCAGGTGACTACAGTAGATTTCTAGCAAAGGGTATTACCAGAAAATAAGAATCTTCTTTTACTATGACAAACTAGTTTATTTATCAAAAGGACACATAATCCTGAAATTTAGTGTATCTAATATCAGAGATGCAAAATGGACTGAAGCAACAATAGAATTGCAAGGAAAATAGACAAATCCCCAAGTGTAGTTAAAAATTTTAATACCCTTCTTTCAATTATTTGTAGAATAAGTTAACAAAATCAACAAGAATCAAGATTTTAACATAATCAACCAACTAGACCCATTGACATTTATGTAACACTTCACTCAATAACATCAGAATCCATATTTTCAAGTGCACAAAAAGTATTTATCAAGATAGACAACACTTTGAGTAGTAACACAAGTCTCAATAAATTGAGAAGTATTCAAGTCATACAAAACATGTTATCTGACACCCATGTAATTAAACTAGAAACAAATAACTCAACAATATTTATAAAATACACTGATCTTTGGAAACTAACACAATTGTAAATAATCCTTAGCAAAGGGTGTACCAAAAAGGAATTTACAATGTAAAGATGAGGTAAATGAAAACAAAAACACATATCAATATTTGTGGGACAACACTAAAGCTGCAAATAGGAGAGACTTTTTAACATTGTCTTTGTTCCTTTGGGAGGCCGAGACGGACGGATCACGAGGTCAGGAGATCGAGACCATCCTGGCTAACACAGTGAAACCCCGTCTCTACTGAAAAATACAAAAAACTAGCCGGGGGAGGTGGCGGGCGCCTGTAGTCCCAGCTACTCGGAGGCAGAGGCAGGAGAATGGCATAAACCCGGGAGGCGGAGCTTTTGGTGAGCTGAGATCTGGCCACTGCACTCCAGCCCCGGCGACAGAGCGAGACTCCGTCTCAAAAAAAAAACAAAAAAAACAAAGAAAAACATTGTCTTTGTCCATTTGTGCTGCAATAATAAAATATCATGAAATGTATAATTTATAAACAACAGTATTTTTTCACAGTTCTGGAAACTGGGAAGTCTAGAACTACGAAAAATCTCAAGGAATCAGTTGATTTAATATCTGGAAAGGACCGCTTTCTATTTCCAACGTGGCTCCTTATTGTTATGTCTTTGAAAGGAGGTGAATACTGTGTCCTTATATGGTAGACAGTATGGAAGGGCAAAAAAGGAGGTCTGGATATCTCTCCCAGGCATTTTTTTAAATAATGCACTGATTGCACATGTGAGACCAGAACTGTCATGGCCTAAATGTCCCACTACTTACTACTGTTGCACTAGGGATTAAATTTCAACATAAATTTTGAAGGGGACACAACAAGTAAAACCATAGCAGCAGTGAGTACTTATATTAGAAGATGAGAAAAGTATCATATTAATAACCTCAGCTTCTACCTTAAGAAAGCAGACAATCAGATTATTCTGAAAATAAGTCAAATAAAAGAAATAGTAAATCTCAGAGTAAAAATCAATAAATCAAAACTTACAGATCAGACATGATAGCATAGATACATGACTCAATTCTCCTCTCCACTAAGTAACATTATAAATACTGAAAATAAAGAAAGAGGCAAACAAAGTTGAACTCTGAAAGGTACCAGGAATAAAGTGAACTGGGTTGACACTCCATGAATGGAAGAAGAATGTAGCACCACACAATCTTATATCTTCCCACCAAGTAGAAGTAGGGGATCTTGACCTGATCTTTCCCAACCAGCAACCTGTCAACAGAAGGCAGCTCAAGTAATCTTATTTCTCCCCTATTCATAAACAGTGCTGTAGCAAGGAGAGCCTGAGAGTTCTTCCACATAGTAACTGCTGACCCAGGAAGTAACTTCATCACCCAAAGGTAGGGAAAGGATCCTACAACAAACAGTCTGGTCCTAGAAATCTCTTTGCCTCTACAGGCCAAATACACTCCTCCTAGAGCAGAGACTAGAACGTAGGTAGGAAGTACCAGTAGTAGGTGATTCTGCAACAGTAAGCACCTATGAGGAAATGTTCTTGGGTCTCTATAGGCAAAGGTGCTTCTACCACAACAAATATTAAGCTAGAGAATCCTCTTTATCCCCATGGGCCTGCAACTACCCTTTGCTATTGAGAGACATTCGGTAACTTGGCCTAGAAAAACACTTCAGCTTCTTCAGGCAGCACTGGTAGAGACGAGTGGCAACACTAGTGTCAAGAGGTAAGTCAAAGAGACAAAAATAATACCATAAAAATCTCTAAAAATTAAACTATTTAGAACCACATCCCACAAAGTAGTCTAGGACTTTAATTCTAAACATAAACAGGATGGATATCTGTTAAAATATGAGATTTAATTAGGACTCAGAGTCTTTTAACTTAATATGCAAATAGTCTGTAATGTAATTGAAAACCATCCATCATACCAAGAACCATGAAAATCATAACTTGAATCAGAGAAAAAAGTAGACATGAATACAAAGAAGAAACAGATATTGAAATTATGTTATAGGCATTTTAAAGTAGCCATTATAGAAATGCATCAATTAATCATATACCCACTTAAAACAAATGAAAATATAGAAAATTTCAGCAATTTGATGGAAATAGTAGGACTGAAAAATGCAATAAAAGACATAAGTTTAATAAGAAACAACTCGCTGGACAGTAACAGAGTAAAATGGAGATTGAATAGGATAGAATCAGCGAACTTGAAAATGAATCAGTAGAATTCACCCAATCTGAATTATAGAGAAAATAGTAACTAAAAAAGACAAAGAAAAAAAAGAATATAGCCTCAGTGGCCTGTGGGGTTATAACAAAAATCCAACATTTATATTACATAGGTTCCATAATAAAAGAAGAAAGAGAATTGGTTTGAAAAAATATTCAAAGAATCACTGAAAATTTCTCAAATTTTTAACAAAAGCAAACCTACAGAACCAAGAGCCTGAACAAAACTCAAACCCAATAAACACAGAGATCCATCCCAATGAACAACAACTTAATCTTATAAAATTTACAAAGAAAAAACATTTTGTAGACAGCCAGAGAGAAATAACACTTCATCTGCGGGGGAAAACCAATTCTGATGATAGCACATTTCTCATTGTAATCCATGAAAGCCAGAAGAAAGTGGCAAAATGTCTTTTAAGATCTCAAAAAAAAAAAAAAAAAATCCTGTCAACTATAAGTTCTATGTCTGGTGAAACTATCATTTTAGAATGAACAGGAAAGAAAGACATTTTCAGGCAAAGACAAGTGTTCAATGTTTGAAGCAAAACTGATAGTGCTAAAAAGGAAATAGACAAATCCATAATTAGAGTTGGAGACTACATTAGTCACCCTAAGCAACTGACAGAACTACCAGACAGAAAATCATTCAGGGCATAGAAGTTCTGAAAAACATAATCACCAGTATCTAACTGATATGAATAAAACACTTCACACAACAAAAGAAAAATACACATTTTTAGTTGCCTATGGAATATTCACCAAAATAGGCTGTATTCTGAGTCATACGAGTGTCAACGAAAGTAAAATTACTAATGCTATACAGAGTCTATTCTCTGACCATATGGAATGCAACTAAACATCAGTAACAGAAAAACAACAGAAAAATATATTGAAATGTCTAAATTAGAAAAGCCATTTCTACAAAAATGATGTGTAAGAGTAATTCTTAAATTAAAAATGCACATAGAACTTAATGAAAATGAACATACAGCATATAAAAATATGTGGGATGCAGCTAAAGCAGTGCCGAGAGAGAAATTTATAGCATTAAATGTTTACATTATAAACACATATAATCTTAGACTCTAAAAATCTAAGTTCTTACATCAAGAAATCAGTAAAAGAACAGAAAAATGAACTCAAAACAGCCATACGGAAGTAGATAATAAAAGCAGAAATCAATGAAATTGAAAATGGAAAAATAGTAGAGAAATTCAATGAAACAAAAAGTTATTTTTTAAAAAAATCAATAAAATGCTAGCAAACCTGATCAAAAATTTAAGGAAAAAAAGACAGAAAAGACACAATCACCAATATCAGGAATAAAATGCACTTGGACATTCATCTCAGATAAATTAACTCTAATTTTCACATTAAAAATCTATTCAGAGCAGCTTTCCTCATAATAGCTCCAAAGTCAGAACAATTCAGCTATTCTTCAACAGGTGAATGGCTAAACAAAATTTGGTAAATACTGTATATACCATAGAATACTATTCAGCAATGAAATATGAAATGCAACAACTTTCGTGAATAAAAAGAGAATTATACTGAGTAAAAAGAGCCAATTTCAATGATTCCAGTCAAATAACATTTTGAAAATGATAGTTTTAGAAGGGGACTGATTAGTGGTGCTAAGGAGTTAGGAAAGGGGTAAGTATGGAGAGAGAGAGAGAGAGAGAAAGAGAGAGACAGAGAGATGATTATAAAAGGACAGCAGGAGGAATCCTTAATCCTTATGGTTCTGGAATCAGTATCATGATTGTGGTGCTGCATGCATGAACCTACACATATAATAAAGTTGTACAGAGTTGAATACCTACACACACACAAACATACACATCTCTCTCTCTCTCACACACACACACACACACACGTGTAAAAAAAAAAAAATGGAAACCTGGATAAGATAAATGGATGGCATGAAAGTCAGTATCCTGGATTTGATATTGTACTACAGTTTCATAAACTTTTATCATTGGGAAAAAATGAGCAGATTATACACAGGACCTCTTTGTATTATTTGTTAGAATTTCATCTGCATCTACACTTAAACCAATACAAATGTCAATTTAACCTCAATGATATTGAAAACAGAAAACCAATAGAAAAAAATCAATAAAGCCAAAAGTTGTTTTTGTGAAGATCTATAAGTGTAATAAATCTATAGCCAGATTTATCTTGAAAAAGAGTAAGACATAAATTACCAATATCAAGGATAAATGACATTACTACATATTCTGAAAATATCAAAAGAATATTAAGGTAATAATAGTACACACAGAAAGATGTCAGTGGTCAGAGAGGAAATAACTAAAACCTTTTTTTTTTAATATTGGTGTAACTGACAAAAGAAATGCCTGACAATAGATGCATAGTATCACTTATGTTTTATCCTTGTGTTAACAATAATAGTTGTGGTGTTTGAACTCATAGTTAGAAAGACCAATATGCAAACAAGCAATACACACAACTATTATTGATATTGAGGCTTGAAACAAAATTATTTGATTCATCAGAAAAAAAGTGAAAATGATTCTTAAGAGCAATGTGACGTGAATCTCAACAATGCATTTTATTTAGCTTTTTCTTTTCATATTCCACAATGTGTAGCTATGATTGATACCAAATGATATCTCAGAATATTTTAAGTTGCAGGAAAATCAACTTGAATTTGGGAGAAGAAAAAAGATTTGGGGCTCAGCATAAAGTGACTGGATTAGAGGAGGAGACTTAAAGTAGCCTGTTGTCGAAGTACAGCTTTAACGAGTGGGCTTACCGACAATGTATTTTGGAGGTAAATTCTAAAAGATTCAGTGATGGACAAGATACGGGGATTTTAACTGAAAGAAAGTAGGAAGGATGATGCCTGCTGCTTCTTGTCTATATAACCGGATGCATGAGCAGTACCATTCATTGAAAAAGAGATGAAGAATGTTTTTAGTTAAATAAAAGTGATATCACATTATTAATACAAACGTTAAAAAAAAAAGTACAGGAAACATAACTTTGCTTTACTTTAGTGGATCGTCTTTTACCTGATCCCAAATAGAATGAACCTTTATAAAACATCAATAGGCATTGGTATTTGTCAATTATAAAAACTGATATTATTGAAAAAATAATAAAACATTTTTGACATTGTTGAGCTTGGAAAAATGGCACAAAATAATGGTCCTGAAAGGAATCTTAAAAATGGTTGAAAGCATAATTGGTAAATAACTAAAGAGAAATATTAATGCTCGAAATGTTTTTTAAATGTGAAAATAAAACCATTGTTCTCAGAAAAAACTAAAGGAGCAAAGTAAAATGATCTACATTTTAAGGAAAATAAATTAAGAATTTAAAAATGTTTAATAAAGTTAACTGCAAAAATATTTCTGAAAGAAAACTCATGAATGTTAATATTATTTGCATTAAAATATTTGGTTTTATAGGCATGTAGTGAAAACACTTATTAGATAGAAAATGTCAGGGTCAAAATGATAGTACTCTTCATTTACCATCATACTTTGAGTGCCTTCTGTGTATTAAGAATTAAACAAATAATGAGGGCACAAAAGTACATTTCATAGTGTGGTGGTTAATTTTGTGTCAACTTGACTGGGCTAAGTGATGCCCAGATAGCTGGTAAAACACTATTTCTAGATGTGTCTGTGAGGTATTTCAAGATGGATTAGCATTTGAATTGATAGATCGTATGTCAAGAAGATCACCCTTACTGGTACTAATGAGCATTATCTAAAGCCAAAAGAGAACAACAACAAAAAAAAGTGAATGTGTTATTCATAATTCTCTAGAGAAAGAGAACTGCTAACAAAAGCATTATGCAATGATACTTGGTAAAGCATCATCAGGAAGACTCTATTCAGGATCACGGCAATCAATGTATAGACCACTGCAACATGATTTTGCACTCAGGAAGAGAGATTGAGCTCAGCTTAAAACACAGCATGGGCATGCAGGAATTTATAACCAAAAAGTAGTGTACTGTCACTGGATGGGAAATTACTAAGGTGAGACATCAAGGGTAATGAGAATTCTGGCTAAGCCAACCTAACGAGATTCTTGTTGAAGATAGTTCAGAATAATCAGACATCATCTGGGGGATGGTAGAAGATGAGAAAACTTATTAGATGTAAAAATGATCAGGTATCAAAGGTTAGGGGCTCTTGCTAAATTAACTTACTAGGATTGTTTGCTACAACTATATTTTACAAGGAAGAACACAGTTGGGCTTAGGAAAATGTTCGGGAGCCTGATTAAAGTTTGGCTAAAAATGGAGTCTTTGTCAGAAACAATAAAATGTATGTGTGATCAGATAAAAGTATCCATTAAAGTAATATAAACATGTTTCTGATTCTTCTTTTCTTAAGAAAAGTTTCTATTAATGATGCAATACCACTTTACATAACCAAAAACATACACACACACACACACACACACACACACACACACACACACAGATTTACTGTAGGAATCAGCTTACATGATTATAGAGGTTGAGAAGTCCCACAGTCTGTAATCTGTAAGCTGCAGAACCAGGAATCATTCAGTCCAGTCTGATGACCTGAGAACAAGATGGCCAATAGTGCAAGTCTTAGTGTGAGCTTGAAGGCCCATGAACCAGGAGAACTGAATTCCAAAGGCAGGAGAGGATACATGTCCCAGCTCAAACAGAAAGAGAAATGTTTCCCTCCTCTGCCTTTTTGTTCTATTTGGGCCCTTAATAGATTGTATGATGCTCACCTACATTGGTAAGGGCAATCTTCTTTACTCAGCCTACCAAGTTAAAAGCTAACCTCTTTCTAAAACATCCTCACAGACACATCTAGATATAATGTTTTATCAGCTACCTTGGCATTGCTTATCCCACTTAAGTTGACACATTAACCATCACTGATATATACCTTGTCAGTCTGGCACCCGTACACTTCTTTTTAAATTATACTTAATTTCTAAATAAAGACAATAACAAGGTGATATTTTTAGCTAACAAAAGCTCTATGTCAAATAAACAGTAGTTATCTGCAGGTGATATCAGGACCTTGCTCCAAATGCTGAAGACCCGTATCACCATTCACCTATGAGAGCCTGTCACAGGCTTCAAATCTCCATCTGCCACTGCCAACTTAAGCAGTATTGGAACAACTGGTTCAAATGACACAAGTGACAGAGAGGCTTGATAGTAGCCTGGACTAGTTGGTGAGCCAACTTTTGTTTGGGGCCTCACTCAAAGATAGTAGCTTATCAGGTTATTTAGTCAATGAGTTGGAGTAACTCAAATTAGTAATATCTTGCATCCAAAATCCGCATAGACCTACTAGGCTTTGTGATTCTTTCTTGGTTCCTTCACTTTAGAAAAACTGTCTCAATATTCCCCATACCTTTTAACTCCCAGAAATTTAGAAATTTCGGTGAGGTAGAAGGCTCTTAATTTTAAGTTGGGTTAATTTCCCACCCTCTGACAAGCAAATGCCCTCACAAAATGTCTGGAATAGTTTCTACTTCTCAGTCACTAGACCTAATCAGCATAATCTCATCAATGTAACTGACCAGTGTAATATCTTGCAGAAGGAAAAAAGCAGCGAAGATCTCTGTTAACTAAATTATGATGCAGGGCTGGAGAGTTCATATACCCCTGAGGTAGGACAGTGGAAGTATGTTGCTGGCCTTGTCAGCTAAAAGCAAACTCTGGTTGGTCCTAAGGACAAAGATGGAGAAAAAGACATTTGCCAGATCAGTAGCTGCATCTCAGATCCCAAGGGTTGTGTTAATTTGTTCAAGCAATGACATCACATGTGGTATACCATCTACAATTGAAATCACCACTTAGATACGCTTATGGTAATCCACTGTTATTCTCCAAGGTCTATTTCTTCCACACAGTCCAAATAGGAGATTTGAATGAAGATGTGGTGGGAATCATCACTTTTGCATCTTTCAAGTCCTTCATAGTGGCACTAACCTGTACAATCCCTTCAGTAATTATATATTGCTTTTGATTTATGATTGTGCTAGGTAGAGGCAGTCCTAATGGCTTCCATTTGGCCTGTCTCACCTTAATAGCCCTCACTCCACAGGTCAGGGAACCTATGTGAGAATTCTTAGAGCTGCAAAGTATATCTATTCCAATTTTTCATTCTGGAACTGGGGAAGTAATGACAAGATGGGTTCGCAGATTCACAGGACCCATTCTGAAATGGACCAGAGCTAAAACTCCATGGATCATTTGACCTCCATAAGCCCCTCCTCTAACTGGAAGCCACAGTGATGTTTGGGGTCTCCTGGGATCATGTTAGTTCAGTCAGTGTCCAGTAGTTTCCAGAGGTCTGAATATTTTATTTCCTAATGCACAGTTCCTCTGGTAAAAGGCTACAATTTGTTTTGGGGAAGGTTGGAAGAAAAATTCAGGAGTACAAATTTTTGATAGTGTACTGGGCCCCATCTCAAAGGAGCCTGGCCTCCCTTTTATTCAGTAGACTCTGGTTCCAGTTCTGGAAACTAACTAAATTCTGAGAATTAATTGAGGGGTTGTGTCTTTGTTTTTATGGTTTGAGTTAGAATTTTGTTCACATAACCTAGAAGTTTCCTGTTTATACAGATCAAGTAAGAATTTAGTAGCCTTTATATCTATTTCTCTTTGAAGAACATCGTGATTAATTAGCCAAAGCCATAGATCTGCACAGTCAATCTGTTCTGATTGCTTCTTTGACTCTGATGTCCGTTATGGTAACTACACCCACTTTTTAGTTGGCAGTTGTCATCATTATTCTCATCTCATTTAGGCTTTTTTCTATTGAGTGACTGTGGTTCCCACTACAAGTTCTGGCCCACGGAGAAGAGTAATCACACAGCTTTTCAAGGATGTCAGAGCTCCCCTCAGATATTTATTTCTCAAGGTAGTGATGAAAGTTATTCTTTCTGTACATTTTCAGTGTGGGAAAGTAGGTGTTAAATGATAAATCCACTATAAAATTCCAAATTCCCTAAGGCTCAAAATCCTTTCTTTTATGTTAAAGCAGAGGATATTAGGCATTTCCAGTTCACTCATGGTAGACCATGTTTTGATCTATGTTTTAGCCAAACAACCAAACTGTTTGAGTGAATATAACAGTGAATGCAGAATATCTCCGCCTAGTGAGCTTTATATGAATAAATACAACGTGATCCAAATTTATAATTTGTCCCACCATTATCCTGTGCCCTTCATATTCACTTTCATACAAGTTCCCTGGATTTCTCCTTGTCTAATTTAGGACATGTAAGTACTTCTTTTGGAGTGTAGCACACCTCCCCATAGGACACACTTTGTACTTTGCCATTAGTATCCTACTAGGAATGAAGTGTAGTTGTAGGTCTGTAAGCAAAGAGGGATAGTTGGGCTAAGTCCTAAGGAGAATTAACATTGTCTTGCATGACAATTGCTTTAGAAGAGGTCAATATCATTTCTCAGGCAATTCAGCATTATTCCCTTGAGATGGAAGGGCAGATATCAGTGTTGTGGGGAGGCTACTACAACTAGTGATGGGGAGGTCACTTCTGATGACAATAAGAGTCTGCTTCTACTTGGGGTGGAGATATCGCTCCCATTGGCAAAAAAAATAAAAAATAAAAATAAAAAATGAAACACTAATAAAATCTCATCACAATTTACAAAATCAATGTCACCAGCCTCGTCAGGGTCTACCCATATGTTCCTTTCCCAACCATATGGTTTGGATGTTTGTTCATTCCAAAGCTCATGTAGAAAAGTAATTACCAACGTTAGAGGTTGGGCCTGATGAGAAGTGGTTGGATCAAGGTGGTAAATACCTCAAGAACGGTTTGACACCATTCCCTTGGTGATAAGTGAATTCTCGCGCTGTTAGTTTACACAAAATTGTTTGTTTAAAAATCCAGGACCTCCCAACCATCACCCCATTGCTCCCATCCTTGCCATGTGATGTGCCTTCTCTTGCTTTACTTCTGCTGTGATTGTAATCTCTCTGAGCTCCTCACCAGAAGCAGATGTCAATGCCATGTTTCCTGTACAGCCTATAGAACCATGAGACCATTAAAACCTCTTTTCTTTATAAATTACCCAGTCCCAGGTACTTTTTAATAGTGGTGCAAAAACAAACTAATACACCAGCTTACAGGAACCCACTATTTTCCAGTAAATGTCCTCACTCTAACATTAGGCACCCTGCAAGTCTGGGTGTTCAACTTGCACTGTAATTCAGCCAATCATGAGATGATGTCCTGTGGTTGACTGTCAGCAATTTTAACCCTGTGATAGACTATGAGAGGGAAGGATATCTTTCAAGGCACACCTGGAAGCTCTTAGGTTAAGCTTGTCTAACCCACATACTGCAGGCTGCATGTGGCCTAGGATGACTTTGAATGCAGCCCAACACAAATTTATAAATTTTCTTAAAACTTTATGAGATTTGTTCTGTGATTTAAAAAATCTCATCAGCAATCATTAGTGTATTTTATGTGCAGCCCAAGATAATCCTGTTTGCAAAATGGCCCAGGGAAGGCAAGAGATTGGACACCCTTGTGACTTAGGTCATTTATGCCATGCTTGAACTGAGAATTTTAATTCCTGAGCTCATCGATCTTTTACCACTTTGTCCAGCAACATTAAGAGTAACCAAACAATGCCATTGTATTTCTTTGCTTTTAAAAAATATTAGAAAGTAGTATATAAATGTCACTTAGCTTTTTACTTCTTACAAGTGGTCAATTAGGAGTATTCAATGCAGGTATGGCATAACTCAATAAAATAGTTCATGCCACGAACTAACTGTACCTTTTTTCTACTAAAAACAGAGACTTTTTTTTTTATTATTATTATACTTTAAGTTCTAGGGTACATGTGCATAACGTGCAGGTTTGTTACATATGTATACTTGTGCCATGTTGGTGTGCTGCATCCATCAACTCTTCAGCACCCATCAATTCATCATTTATATCAGGTATAACTCCCCAATGCAATCCCTCCCCCCTCCCCCCCCCCATGATAAGCCCCAGTGTGTGATGTTCCCCTTCCCGAGTCCAAGTGATCTCATTGTTCAGTTCCCACCTATGAGTGAGAACATGTGGTGTTTGGTTTTCTCTTCTTGTGATAGTTTGCTAAGAATGATGGTTTCCAGCTGCATCCATGTCCCTACAAAGGACGCAAACTCATCCTTTTTTATGGCTGCATAGTATTCCATGGTGTATATGTGCCACATTTTCTTAATCCAGACTTTTGATTGTCTTTAGACCAAACAGGATTAGAGAGTCAGTTCCAGAAACCCCAGAAACAACTCAGAAAACTTATTCTTAGTTTTTTTCCCCTAGAACTACTCTGAGTATCAAAATCTATATTAGGGTTCTTCAAAAAGAAACAGAACCAATAGAATATAGATAGATTATAGATAGATGAATGTATGGATAGATAGATAAAAAAGAATTACTGTTAGATTGACTCACACAATTATGATGGCTGAGAAATTTGCCATTTGCCATCTGGAAGCTGGTGATTTAGTTCAGTTAAACCAAAAGCACAGTTTTCTCTGCTTTTTGTTATATTTGAGCCATCAAGGGATTAGATGATGCCCACCCACATTGGTGAGGATGCTCTTGTTTACCTAGTCTACTCATTAGAATGGTCATATCTTCTGGAAACACCCTCAAAGACACACTAATAAATAATATTTCACCAGCTATCTGGGCACTCCTTAGCCCAGTCAAGTTGACATATAAAATTAACCATCAGTAAAGGAAAGGTGAATGTGCTCTTTGCTTGGGCTGAGGAACCCATCTTCTCATAGCATCAGGTACCAGCCCTCTTGTTTCTTGGGCTTTTGTACTTGGACTGGTGCTTACATCATTGGCTTCCCTGGTTCTCAGGTCTTCAGGTTTGAACTTGAACTACACTACTGACTTTCCTCAACCTACAGTTTGGAGAAGGAAGATGGTGGAACATCTCAACCTCCATAATGATGTAAGTCAATCCCTCAATGAATCTCTTTCTGTATTCCTATTAACTGTTTCTATAAGCATATTAACAATATTAATAGGACATATATAACAATTGTTATTATACATGTATATCCTATAATATTAATATTAATATCCCATTAATACTCTGTCTCTGGAAAACCTTGAATAATACACAGAGCATATTATTGTGCCCTAACTCAGCTGTCAAAAGAAAAAAAGAATATTTATTGTTTAAAATGTATATTATTAACACAAATAATAGTCTGGAGAGCTCCCACGGAAATATATTGGAGGATAGAAATGGTAGAGATAAATTTCATAATGATATGGTAATTTTTATCAGAATGTTATTGTCCTTTGTCTAGAGTACTCCGAATGAATTTGGGGATACTCTTAAGGCACTCTTCCATGTTGCTATGTATGCCGATATTTTCCAATACAGGACAAATTTTCCAAATAGTACCTTGTAGCAAAACAGCAAATAAAACCAAACCAAATATTAATAGCTAAATTGTAATAATTGCTGTTTTGCTTTGTTATCTCTCAATCCAACTCCACATCAACCTTCTTTTCTCTCTGTGTTCTCATCTCTACCCTTATGCACATAGTGTAAATAAGCTTAAGTAACCAAAGTTTTAGTTTGCTCCTGACAATTTTAATATAAATTCAAGTTCTCAATAACTTGAAAAAATAGACAAATATTTTTACTCATCTTATTGAATTTATTGAATCTTAGAAATAGTGGTTGCTTTATTTTCTGTCAGGGAATAAGGACAGTTTTCTTTGCAACCTCAAGAGCCTGTTGTCCATGCAAGTAATAATAATAATAGCTGGTCTACATTCCACCAGTTTGGTGCTGGTAGAGATGACATGAGGATGAAAGAAAGATTTCTTTATGGATTCTTTCTTGTGGCATTTATGGTTAGAAATCCCAGCTTGCAGCTGAGCCAAAAGAGCAATAGGTAAATCCATAGTCATTGAAACTTCCATAGTTAGTATAAGGGTAGATAGACAATAGAAAAATATGAATATTGTTATTACTATCATAATTAGCTATGTAATCATGAACTTTATCTGTAAAACAAAATCTGAGATAATTTCAGGCCTTAGAAGATTCTGCTTCTAGAATGTCAAAAGAAGTTTTATATAAATTTACCTGATGATTTCTCTAATATCTAGGGAACAAAATAAAAATAGATTACATTTTTTTCTCCTGTCTTTTTGTCTTGCCATAACAATTGCTCTGCCTCAAGATTACTGCTAAATATAGTTGAGACATGGCACAGACACAAGTGTGTAGTACGAAGTTGGGGCAACTTAGCTTTTGGTTTTATTGTTGCTAGATTATGTGGTTAACAAAACAAAAGAGATCAACAGGTTGATTTTTGTCTCACCTCTAGTTTCCAAAGCATGTAATGCCAGGGATCTGAATCTAAATGGAAGAGTATGTTTCTGCTATTTGTGTTATTATTCCAACATTTCTACTTCCTCATAAAATGGCACATATGCTGCTGTGCTATAATGAAACAATAACAAGAAAAAGCGTTCAAAGTCATATCACCCTACCCTACTTCCTTTTATGTTGTCAGCAATTAATTTTAAATTCTCCAGGCATATTTAAATCAAACATCTGAAATATTCAGCATCAATTTTCTATCATCATCTGATCTAAGTGCTTTAAAAAGAATGCTTCCACTAGCTTCATTACACAGACACATTTTCTAAAGTATGGAGAGATAAGGATTTTCCCCAATCGAAAAAAAAAAAAAAATCGAAAAAGAGATAGGATAAAACCTCATGGGCCTTGCATTGCTAGTTTATTTCTCAGCTACAATTAATGCTCAAAATTCTTCCAATGTCATAGCAGATAAAGGTTAGGAGTGGTGGTGTGGCCTTAGGAATCAAGAGAAAGTCATTTAAAATGAATCTAAAACCATTCTAGACACGTTGAGGGTATTGCATATTTTAGAATAGTGTCTTTCCCCAAAATATATTAGACTAAAGTATTATTTCATATAGTTCAAACTTTATGCATTTCCTTATATGCGTTGAGCATATGCAATTAAAAGAATAGCTACAGAAAAAAATAAATTGGAACGCTGGTGCTAGAAACATAACTTCAAAAGTCTGAGAAATATAATTACAGAATGACAGGAAAGACATTTCTCAAGCAACAAGATTAAGACCAAAATGGACTAAAATTAGAAATCAATACAGATAAAAAATTTTGAAATTATACAAATACGGGGAAGTTAAACAACATGCCCCTGAATGATCAATGGATTAATAAAGAAGTTAAGAAAATAATTTTAAAAATTTTGAAACAAATGAAAATAAAAACACAACATACTACAACTGATGGGATACAGCAAAAGCAGTACTAAGGGGTAAGTTTATAGCAACAAATACCTCCATCAGAAAAGCAGAAATATTTCAAATAAATAACCTAACACTGCAACTCAAGGAACTCAAAAAGCAACAGCAAATGAAATGAGGAAGATGGAGCACGCTAGCTAAATAAAACTATCCATTGATAGTTCCAACCACCCGAAGAACACAAATTGAACAACTATCCGTGTAAGAAAGAACTTCTATGAGAGCCAAAATATCAGATCTCTCAAGAAAGATGGATACAAACAAGGCCAGACTGCGAAGACTGGAATAAATATCTAACACTTAAATGCTCAGACTTTGATTAAGGTCCATAAACTTTAAGCATATCCAGTAAAACATGACCTCACCAAACAGACTAAATAAGGCATCAGTGACCAATCCTGGAGTGATAGAGATTTATGACTTCTCAGCTAGGGAATTAAAAATAACTGTCTTGAGGAAGCTCAATGAGCTTCCAAGAAAACACAAGAAAAATTCAGAATTATATCAGATAACTTTAATAGAAAGATGGAAATAATTTTTTCAGAATCAGGTAAAAATTCTAGAGCTAATAAGTTCAACTGACAAACTAAAAAATGGGTTTCAACAGCAAAATTGATCAAGAAGAAGAAAATAATGTGAGTGTAAATGCAGGCTTTTTGAAAATACACAGTCAGAAGAGAAAAAATAGAAAACAACAATGAAAAGCACCACCCATGAGATATAGACTATAACCACAAAAGGGCAAATATAAGAGATACTGTCCTTCTGCCCTTGAAGAAGACATAGAGGAAGAAATTGGGGTAGAAGGTTTATTCAAAGAGATAACAGAGAACTTTCCAAACATAAAGTTATGAATATCCAGGTTCGAGAAGGTCAAAGAAGACCAAGACCTCACCCAAATAAAACGACCTCAAGACGTATCATAATCTAACTATCAAAAGTCAAGAACAAAGGAAAGATTCTAAAAGCATCAATAAAAAAGAAGCAACTAACATATAAAAGAGCTATGATACATTTTGCAGCAGACTTCTCAGCAGAACCTTTACAGGCTAGAAGAGAATGGAATGACATAATCAAAGTGTGAAGGAAAAATAAACAAAAAAAACTTTTAAGTAAAATACTGTATCCAGCAAAGCATGCTTATCTTTCAAGCATGAAGGAGAAATAAAGACAACCTCCAGACAAACAAAAGCTGTGAAAATTCATCAACACTAGACCTGTTTTAAAATAAATGCTAAAGGGAATTCTTCAGTCAGAATAAAAAGACGTTAATATGCAACAAGGAATCATTTGATGGTATAAAATGCACTGCTAAAAGCCAGTAGAGAGACAAATACAGAATGCTCTAACACTGTAATTTAAATGGATAAACCAAATACATATGTAGTTTGAAGACTAAAAGGCAAACTTATCAAAAACAATAATAACTATAGCAATTTGTTGGGAGATAGACAATAAACCAAAATGTAGAGACCACAAAAGGTCCAGGCTGGGCGCGGTGGCTCATGCCTGTAACCCCAGCACTTTGGGAGGCTGAGACAGGTGGATCACAAGGTCAGGAGATCGAGACCATCCTGGCTAACATGGTGAAACCCCATCTCTACTAAAAATACAAAAAATAATTAGCCGGGCGCGGTGGCGGGCAGCTGTAGTCCCAGCTACATGGGAGGCTGAGGCAGGAGAATGGCATGAACCCGGGAGGCGGAGCTTGCAGTGAGCCCAGATGGCACCACTGCACTCAAGCCTGGGCCACACAGTGAGACTCCATCTGGAAAAAAAAAAAAAAAAAGTCCAAAAGTGGGAAGGAATTGTAGTGTAGAGTTTTTAGTTTTCTCTTGGGCTCCTTTTTTTTCTTTTTTTCTTCTATTTCCTCCTTTATTTTTCTATCTGAGCTAAGTTTTTTTAGTTTAGAATAACTAGTTAAAATATGTTTTTGCAAGCTTCGTTGTAGCCATAAAGCAATGATAATATATACATAAAAAAAATAAAAAGCAAGAAATTAAAACATTCTACCAGAAGAGAGCCTGGAGATCATGGTTGACAGGAGGCAGGACTAAATTGCAGCTCCCACTTGGACGGGCAGAACAGCGTGTGGAGACTTGCATTGTGAACTTTTGCTCCAGAGCGACTGCAGGAACACATTAGGAAAGCCAAGAGAACCCACAGATCCCCTAAAGGAAGAGGATTGCTCCTACAGTACCCGGGAGAT
Organism: Colobus angolensis palliatus; assembly: GCF_000951035.1. Classification (NCBI taxonomy): domain Eukaryota; kingdom Metazoa; phylum Chordata; class Mammalia; order Primates; family Cercopithecidae; genus Colobus; species Colobus angolensis. The sequence goes on along the minus strand of NW_012116154.1, from coordinate 8,783,508 downwards.
GCCTGAAATATTGTAAGTGCCCGAACTTCAGAAGTGGGAAAGGGAGATCCTCCACTCCTGAACACACATCCCCAAAGGGGAACCTGAAGGTTTAGATTACATAAGGAGAAGATTTTGACCTTACCTAGAATTGAGTCAATTTAGAGAGCTGAGCAAAATACAGGAGTAGTAGACACAACAGAAAAATCCCTGTGGCCTCACTGGGTCACCTAGCAAACCATTCCTGCCTCTCCTCACAGCGGTCCTTTAAGAAGGTTGCGAGAGGCACTGGGAAAAGGCCACAGGGAGAAGGAAACCTCCAGCTAAACTTTGTAACAATTTGAACCACTCAAGAAATCTCCTGGCCAGAACTTGGGAGAGAAAGTGAATCCAGTGTGCAGACTTCACAGGTGGGGGAAGAAGGACAGCCCCAGATGGGTAGCCTAGGACAAGTTCTCAGCCTTGTTCACCCACTGCCTGGAAACAGACTGGGTGTTTCTGATGGAGGCATGGTTGGGAGTGGGGCTGGCCCTTTGGGTTGCATGGGGTCTGGGTGAGGCCTATGACTGCCAGCTTTCCCCCATTTCCATGAGAACCTGCATTACACAGCAGAGACAGCCATAAACCTCCTAGGAACATAACTCCATTGACCTGGGAACCTCACTCCCGTTTCTCACAGCAGCCACAGCAAGACCCACTCAAGTGGAGTCTGAGCTCATTCTGCCTAGCCCTGCCCTCACCTAATGGTCATTCCCTACCCACCCTGGTAACTGAAGACAAAGGGCATATATTCTTGGAAGTTCTGGGGCCCTGCCCACCACCTGTTCCTCCCCATACTATCACAGCTGATGCTCTCATGAAGGTGCCATCTCCTAGCAGGAGGCCAACCAGCACAAAAATAGTACACTAATTAACCAAAGCTAAGGACCCTCACATAGTCCATTTCAACCCTCTGCCACCACCAGAGCAGGTGTTGGTATCCACAATTGAGAGACCTACAGAGGGTTCATATCAAAGGACTATGCAGACAGTCCCCAGTACCAGCCTGGAGTCTGGTAGACTCGCTGCGTGGCTAGACCCAGAAGAGAGATAATAATCACTACAGCTCAACTCTCAAGAAGCTGCATCTTCAGGAAAAGGGGGAGAGTACTACCTCAAGGAAACACCCCTTGGGACAAAAGGAACTGAACTACAGCCTTGAGCCCTAGACCATACCTCTGACAGAAACTACCCAAATGAGAAGGAATCAGAAAACCAACTCTGGTAATATGACAAAACAAGGTTCTTTAACACCTCCAAAAAATCATAGTAACTCAGCAGCAATTGATCCAAACCAAGAAGAAATCCCTGATCTATCTGAAAAAGAATTCTGAAAGTTAGTTATTAAGCTAATCAGGGAGGTGCAAGACAAAGGCAAAGCTCAATATAAGGAAATAAAAAAACAAAATGATACAAGAAGTGAAAGAAGAAATATTTAATGAAATAATAGCATAAATAAAAAAACAATAAAAACTTCAGGAAACAGTAGACACACTTACAGAAATGCAAAATGCTCTGGAAAGTCTCAGTAATAGAATCAAACAAGTAGAAGAAAGAACTTCAGAGCCTGAAGACAAGGTTTTTGAATTAACCCAATCCAACAAAGACAAAGAAAAATGAATAAGAAAATGTGAACAAAGCCTCCAAGAAGTCTGGGATTATGTTAAATGACCAAACCTAAGAATAATCTGCATTCTGAGGAATAAAGAGAAATCTAAAAGTGTGGAAAATATATTTGAGGGAATAATTGAGGAAACCTTTTCCAGCTTTGCTAGAGAATTAGACATCCAAATACAAGAAGCTCAAAGAACACCCAGAAAATTCATCACAAAAAGATTATCACCTGGGCACGTTGTTATCAGGTTTTCTAAAGTTAAGACAAAGGAACCTTTACAGTTGTGAGGCAAAGCACCAAGTAACCTGTAAAGGAAAACCTACCTGATTAACAATAGATTTCTCGGCAGAAACCCTACAAGCTACAAGAGGCTGGGGATCAATCTTCAGCCTCCTCAAACAAAACAATAATCAGTCAAGAATTTTGTATCCAGTAAAATAAGTATCATATATGAGGACACATACACTCTTTTTCAGACAAAAAAATGCTGAGAGAATTTGCCACTACCAAGCCACCACTACAAGAACTCCTAAAAGAAACTCTACATCTTGAAACAAGTCCTGGAAACACATTAAAAGACAACCTCTTTCAAGCATAAATCTCACAGGACGTATAAAGGAAAAATACAATTTAAAAAGCAAACAAAAAAACAAGGTATACAGACAAAAATAGCATGACGAATAAATTGCTACCTCACATCTCAATACTAATGTTGAATGTAAATGGCCTAAATGGTCCACTTAAAAGATACAGAATTGAAGAGTAAGATAAGAATTTGCCAAACAATTATTTGCTGCTTTCAAGAGATACACCTAACATATAATGACTCAAATACACTTAAAAGGCAAAATGATGGAAAAAAGACAGATCATGCAAATGGACACCAAAAGTGAGGAGGAGTAGCTATTCTTATATCAGACAAAACAAACTTTAAAGCAACAGCAGTTTAAAAAGACAAAGAAGGCCATTATATAATGGTAAAAGGCCTTGTCCAACAGGAAAAATATCACAATTCTAAATATATATGCACCTAACACTGGAGCTCCAAAATTTATAAAACAATTACTAATGGACCTAAAAAATGAGATAGACAGCAACACGAAAATAGTGGGGAACTTCAATACTTCATGGACAGCACTAAGCAGGTCATCAAGACAGAAAGTCAAAACAGAAAAAAATGGATTTAAATTATGCCCTGGAACAAAGGGACTTGACAGATATTTACAGAACATTCTACTCAAAAATCACAAATTATGTATTCCATTCAACAGCACATGTAACTGTCTTCAGGATAGTCCATCTGGTAGTTCACAAATCAAGCCTCAATAAATTCAAAGAAATTGAAATTTTATCAAGCATTCTGTCAAACCACAATGGGATAAAACTGTAAATCAACTCCAGAAGGAACCTTCAGAACAATGCAAATACATGGAAATTAAATAACCTGCTCTTGAATAATCATTGCATCAAAAACCAAATCAAGATGGAAATTACAAAATTCTTCAAACTGAAAGACAGTAGTGACACAACCCATCAAAATTTCTGGCCTACAGCAAAGGCAGTGCTAAGAGGAAAGTTCATAGACCTAAACACCTATATCGAAAAGACTGAAAGAGCACAAATGGACAATCTAAGGTCAAACTTCAAGGAACTAAAGAAACAGGAACAAACAAAACCCAAACTCAACAGAAGGAAGGAAATAATCATGATCAGAGCAAAACTAAATGAAATTGGAAACAAAAAAAAATATAAAAGATATATTAAAAAACCTGGTTCCTTGAAAAGATAAATAAAATTGATAGGCCATTAGCAAGATTAACCAAGAAAAAAAAAGAGAAAATATAAATAAGCTCAATTAGAAACTTAATGGTAGATATTACAACTGACACCGCGGAAATACAAAAGATCATTCAAGGCTACTATGAACAGCTTTATGCACATAAACTGGAAAATCTAGAGGAGATGGACAAATTCCTGGAAGGATACAACCTTCCTTAGCTTAAATCAGGAAGAATTAGATACTCTGAACAGACCAATAACAAGCAGTGACATTGAAATGATAATAATAATAAAAAAAAAATACCAACAAATAAAAGTCAAGGACTAGATGAATTCACAGCAGAATTCTACCAGAAATTCAAAGAATTGATACCAACTCTGTTGACACAATTCCACAAGATAGAGAAAGAGGGAACACTCCTTAAATCATTTTGTGAAGCCAGTATTACCTTAATACAAAAACCAGGAAAGTAAAGGACATAACCAAAAAAGAAAACTGTAGAAAAATATCTCTGATGAATATAGATGCTAAAATTCTTAACAAAATTCTAGCTAACCAAATCCAACAACATATCCAAAGGTAAGCCACCATGATCAAGTGGGTTTCATACTAGGGATGCAGGGATAGTTTAACATACACAAGTCAATTAATGTGATATATCTCATACACATAATCAAAACCAAAAGTCACATGATCATCTCAATTGATGTAGAAAAAACACTTTACAAAATCCAGCATCCTCTTATGATTAAAACTCTCAGCAAAACTGGCATATAAGGGACATAAATCAATGTAGTATAAGCCATCTATGACAAGCCCACAGCCAACATAATACTGAGTGGTGAAAAGTTGAAAGCATTCCCTCTAAAAACTGGAACAAGACAAAGATGCTCACTCTTACCTCTCCTCCAAATTGGTAAGGAGAAAGTCAGACTGTCCCTGTTTGCTGTACTAGAAAACCCTAAATACTCCTCCAGAAAGCTCTATAACTGATAAAAGAATTCAGCAAAGTTTCCAGGCACAAAATTAATGTACGCAAATCAGTAGCTCTTCTATACAACAACAGCGACCAGGCTGAGAATCAAGTGGATAACTCAACTCCTCTTACAATAGCTGAAAACAAACAAACAAACAAACAAAAACACACAAAAAAAGACTATTTAGGTGTATACCTAACCAAAGAGGTAGAAGACCTCTATAAGGAGGTCTACAAAACACTGCTGAAATAAATCATAGATGACATGGACTAATGGAAACACATCCCATGCTCATGGACGGGTAGAATCAATTTTGTAAAAATGACCATACTGCCAAAAACAACCTACAAATTCAATGTAATTACCATCAACATACCACCATCATTTTAGATAGAATTAGAAAAAAAAATTCTAAAGTTTATATAGAACAACAACAACAAAAAGAAAAGCCCACATAGCCAAAGCAAGACTAAGTAAAAGGAACAAATCTGTAGGCATCACATTACCTTATTTCAAACTGTACCATAAGGCCATAGTCACCAAAACAGCATGGCATAGGCATAAAAACAGGCACCTAGACTAATGGAACAGAATAAAGAAACCAGAAATAAACCCAAATACTTGTAGCCAACTGATCTTCAACAAAGCAAACAAAAACAAAAAGTGGGAAAAGGACAACCCATTCCACAAATGGTGCTGGGAAAATTGACAAGCCACATGTAGGAGAATGAAACTGGATCCTCATCTCTCACTTTATACAAAATCAACTCCAAATGGGACACGTACTTAAATCTAAGACCTAAAACTATACAAATTCTAGAAGATAACATTGGAAAACCCCTTCTAGATATTGGCTTAGGCAAGGATTTCATGACCAAGAATCCAAAAGCAAATGAGATAAAAGCAAAGATAAATAGCTGAGACTTAATTAAACTAAAGTGCTTTTGCACAGCAAAAGGAGCAGTCAGCAGAGTAAATAGGCAACCCATAGAGTGGGAGAAAATCTTCACAATCTGTACATCTGACAAAGGACTAATCTGGAATCTACAACAAACTCAAACAAATTAGCAAGGAAAATAAACAAACAATCCCATCAAAAAGTGGGATAAGAACACGAGTGGGCAGTTCTTAAAAGAAGAAATACAAATGGCCAACAAACATGAAAAAATGCTTAACATCACTAATCATGAGGGAAATGCAAATCAAAACCACAACACGATACTAAGTACTAATGAAATTATTCATAGAAATAGGAAAATTTCTACTATTTGTAGAAAACCACAAAAGAATCCAAATATCCAAAGTGATACTAAGAAAAAATAATATAACTGCAGACATCAAACTGTCTCACTTCAAAATATACTATTAGGTTGGTGGAAAAATAATTGCATTTTTTGCCATTAAAAGTAATAATAAAAACCGCAATTACTTTTGCACCAACCTAATAAAAAGCTACAGTAACCAAAACAGAATATTATTATAAAAACACACCCATAGAACAATGGAGTGGAACAGACAACATAGAAATAAATCCACTTATTTATAGCCAACTGATTTTTGATAAAGGCATCAAAAGCATACATTGTGGAAAGGACAGCCTCTTAAATAAATGGTTTTATGAAAACTGGATATCTATATGTAGAAGAATAAAACTAGACTTCTCTCTCTCACCTTATAAAAATAAAAACCCAAATGGACTATAGGCTTAAAGGTAAAACCCAAAACTATAAAATTACTAGAATAAAACATAGGGGAAATATTTCAGGACATTGGTCTAGGAAAAGATTTTATGTGTTAGACGAAAAGCATGTACAACAAAAGCAGAAATAGACAAATTGGACTATATCAAAATAAAAAGCTTCTGCACAGCAAGGGAACTATCCACAGAATAAAGAGCAATCCACAGAATGGAAAAAAAATGCAAAGTATTTGTCCAACACGGGACTAACATTCAGAATAGACAAGAAACCCAAACAATCTAAGAGTCAAAAAGCAGCAACAACAACAACAAACCCCTTTAAAAAACAGGCAAAGGATTGGAGTAGACATTTCTCAAAAGTAGACATAGAAACAGCAAACAAATGTATGAAAACATGCTTAACATCACTAATCATCAGAGAAATGTAAATCAAAACCACAATGATATATAATATCACTCTAGTTAGAATAGTTTTTACCAAAATTAACGAATGCTCTCAAGGATGCAGAGAAAAGGGAAATCTTACACACTGTTGATGTGAATGTAAATTAGTAGAGCTATTATGGAAATAATGTGAAGATTCCTCAAAACCTAAAACTAGAACTACCATATGATCCAACAATTTTACTTCCCGGTATATATCCAAAGGAAAAAAAATCAGTATATTGAAGAGATACCTACATTCCCATATTTATTGTAGCGTTATTCCCAATGGTCAAGGTGTGGAATCAGTATAAGTGTCCATCAATGGATAAATGGATAAAGAAAATGTGGAATATTATTCAGACATGAAAAATAAAGAAATCCTGTCATTTATGGAAACATGGATGACCCTGGAAGACATTAGGTTAAGTGAAATAAGTCAAACAGAGAAAGATAACATGAATATGGTGTTTTTGATAGCTTTGGTTAGAAAAGCAATTTTTGGAAAATATGTTATCATATTTTTAAATTAAACTGCAGTAAAAATATTTGTAGCTATTCAATATTTCCAATTTTATTAATTTTATTTTTAAAAACAAAAATTAAATAGTACTTCCCTATTACAGTTGAATACTGGAGATGTTGGAAAGAACTAAATCACAAGCTTTAAAAATCATAACATTTTTAGTTTTTTCACAATGTCGAATATACTTTTGAAACTGTGTTTATTTTCGTATACATTCATTTTGATGTCTTTTGGTAAAGGTCTCCCTTCTGATGAACAATGGCAAATAACATGCTTAAAACTTACGAGATTAGAGAAAAGGATGGTTAACAAAAATAAATCAGGAAAATAATATTACCAATAGAGATCTGCAATAACCTCTGAGAATATGAAGCTTATACAAATTTTGTACCCAAAAAAGGATACAAATATTTCAAATAGATAAGAAGTAATGGTGTGGCTGCCATGACAAGAATAAAGACTTATGTAAGCTATAAACATTCATGATCTAGAGGGTCTTTCTACACTCTAGCCCCATACCTGCCAACAAACTAAAAATCCACATTGAAGGAAGAGTACAAAGAAACATCAAAGAGAACAGAATTTCTTCCAGTTCCCTGTGGTACCTACTTTCTCGCCATGACCTCCAACAATTTCCTCCTTCTGTGTCCATGTATACATTTCTCACAGCAACAGGTGGATGTTATTTCATCTGCTCTTGAACCTGTGCAGGCCTTATGATTGGCCTTGATAATGAAATGTGTCACAGTATGGGACTTTCCATTCCAGCCTTAAAAGGACCGCCATTTTTCACTTCATGCCTCTTAGAACTCAGTAATCACTCTGAGAGAAGCTCAAACCACATATAGAGGCCAAGCAGTTAAGGACAGAGGTGTTTCATTTCACATCCCCAGTTGAGACTCCATCTAACTCTCTGCACCAACAACCAGCTGTGTGAATGAGCCGTTATGGGCATTCCAGCCAAGTCGCTTAGTTTACTACAGCACACAGAATCCTCAAAGAATCATGAAAAAAAATTGCTATCCTTTAATCCAATAACTAATATGTTTGTAAAATATACACAGCAATAGTTAACTGAGAAAATCTTCTAGACCCACCTCCTATCAGAATTCATGAGTTTCAACTGAGAATCGTCAATCTTAAAATTTGATTGACCTTAAAATGTGATTCCTATCAGAATTCATGAGTTTCAACTCTGAGAATCGTCAATCTTAAAAT
>NW_012116154.1:8726212-8774236 GCF_000951035.1 Colobus angolensis palliatus | reverse complement strand
TATATATATATACACACACACACACACACACACACACACACACACATACACATATATATGGAGAGAGAGAGGGTAAATTTTAAGTTTTCTCACATACCAAAATATTACTAGTATTTGAGGTAATATGTATGATATTTGTTTCATTTAGTCATTCTTCAATATACACACATACTACATCTTCATATTGTACACCATAAATATATAAAATTTTTGGAAAAGGGAAAATGTTGTGTGTCAATTTGAAAAAAAGTAAAAAAAAAAACAATTTGCAGATATCAAGTAATAAGCAGCACTAGAATAGTATCTTCTAAAATAAGGAGCATACTGAACTGAGCTCTACCATTGCCAAGACTTTCTGCCTGGAGCCAACTTTCAGTATATGATATAGGGAAAGAGAACCTGGTATGCTCACTGAATTAAAGAGACAGAAATTTGAGTCCAGGGAAGCTGAACTGACTAGAATTTATAGGGTAAAATTCCAAAGAGGGGAGAGCCAGGTAGACAAGGAATTTCATAATTTGCATAGGGTTCTCTGTGAGTCCTTAGCTATATGCCAACCTGCACATGCTTAAGCTAGAAATCCATGAGACTGGGCAAAAGTTTGAAGGAAAAAAGAAAGAAAAGGAAATAAATAACCAAAGAAAAAAAGGAAAGAAAAGGAAGAAAGGAAGGGAGAGCGGAAAAAAAGAAAGAAGAAAGAAAGGAAAGGAAAGAAGAAAGGTAAAGGGAAAGGAAAAAGGAAAGGGTAAGAAGAAAACCGTAAGACAACTCTCAGAGCATAGGACTGGCTTAGAAATAGACAGATAGACTGATGGAACAGAATAGAGAACCCAAAAACAAATCCACACACCTACAGTGAACTCATTTTTATATAAAAGTGCCAAAAATGTACACTGGGGAAAAGATAGTCCCTTCAATAAATGGTGTTGGGAAAACTGCATATCCATATAAAGAAGAATGAAAGTAGACCCCTATCTCTGGCCACATACAAACATATAACTAAAATGTATTAAATATTTAAATCTACGGCCCCAAACCGTGAAACTCCTACAAGAAAACTTTGAAGAAAATGTCCAGGACGTTGGTCTGGAAAAAAATACCCCATAAGCACAGCAACCAAAGCCAAAATAGACAAATGGTATCACATAAAGTTAAAAAGCTTCTGCGGGAAAAGGAAGTAATCAATGGATTGAAGAGACAACATATAGAATAGAATGAGAGAAAATATCTGCAAATTACCCATCTGACAAAGGATAAATAACCAGAATATATAATATATATATATATTTAGGAAGAACCTGATATTTATTAAATTTTTAATACTGAAGGTCATTTTACATAGTTTATATGAACTTCATTCATTCATTCACACATATGGAATTAAAGATGGAAAAATAGAAGAAACACATATTTTCACTCATACGAAGGAGTTAAAAAAAGTTGTGTTCTTAGAAGCAGAGAATAGAATTGTCATTATCAGAGGCTAGAGAAGGTCGGGGGGAGGAAAGCATGGAGGGGGGGATTAAAGAATACAGAATGACAGCTAGATAGGAGTATTCTCTTCTAGAGCACTGTAGGGTGAATATAGCTTAAAAATTTTATTACCTAATTTCCAGTAGCTAGAAAAGAAAATTTTGATTGTTCCCAACACAATCCCAAATGATGACTATTTGGGATAATGAGTATGGTAATTACCCTGATTTGACCAAAACACATTGTATATATGTATCAATATATCACTCTGTGTTCTACAAATACATGCAATTACCAAAAACAATTTGGAACTTTGTGGTAGAAACACAACTCTAAGAGACTGAGAAATATAATCACAGCAGTGGTCCCCAACCGTGGGGAGTGTTCCACCTCAGATCATCAGGCATTAGATTCTCATAAGGAGCACACAACCTAGATCCCTTGCATGTGCAGTTCACAATAGAGTTTGTGCTCCTATGAAAATCTAAAGACACCACTGATTTGATGGGAGGTGAAGCTCAGGTGGTAATGCTCCCTTGCCTGTCACTCACCTCCTGCTGTGCTGCCCAGTTCCTAGCAGGCCATGGACTTGTACTGGCCTGTGGTCTGGAGGTTGGAGAGCCTCAGTTACAGGATCATAGGAAAAATATTTGTCAATCAACAAGGTTCACTTTTTTCTTTTGATATATATTGAAATATTCATTTATATAATTCTGATTTTATGTAAAAAGACTTCTAAATGTAAAAAGACTAGCTAAATCTCTTCAGCTAGCTTACTACTTGGCAAGTAATTTGTATTATCAATAAAGAATATCATTTCAAACTCTAGTGGAATATTAACGTCACTAATTTTTAAACTCAATGATACCCTTTGATGTACTACAGTAGCCCCGTTCTACAGCCCTACAACAGTTAAACAATTTTCCCCAAGCTCACACTGCTTGTAAGGGACTATCTTGAGGTTTGAAGCCAGATTTACTTTGATTCTAGAACCTAGACAATCTCAATTATAATATTGTTGTATTTTAAATAGTCTCAAAATAAATAAAATTGAAGCATAAACAAGTAAAGGGATCATAAGTATACCATGTAGATGTAACACAAAAGAACTGTTCAAACCATGAAATAGATATTACAGGAACAAAGTTGGTCCTGACAAGAAGATTGGATGCATCTGGGAAGAAAAATAGAGCGTAATGATGAGCACATTATCTTATGAGGCAGAAGTTCTGGTTCCGGAGGTTCACCAATTAATAAAATTTAGGACAAATCGAAACATGACAAAAGGATAAATTTCAGGAAAGCTTAGAGGTGAACCCAGGTACATCATTCTACAGATGAAAAAATAAAAAAAGGTCTCTGCAAGTTAAATGACTTCTCTATCTCCCTGAATATCTTCAGTAATTATGTACAGAGCCACTAGGCTCAGTTCATACATCTGTAAAACAGTGGGGAAATGCTAACCCTGTTTAGGTCTCAAGCTAAGTCTTAACATATGTTTTAAAAACAATTTATGTGTCCTCTAGAGTACACTTAAAACACTGTAAAATTGTAGTTTCTTTTACCAAGGAGAAGTTATTTCTCTTGTAGCACAGGAGAGAAAATGTTTCTTCTATTTTTCCCCGTTTTAGGTAAATCTGTGAATGAATGAATGAGGTTGATGTAAAGTAAGTAAAATGACCTTCAGTAGTAAAACTTTAATAAACATCAGGTTCTTCCTATGAATCTAAGAAATATGGTAAAGACTTCAGTTGTTCCATTTCCCTTCAAAAGCATGAAAGATCTTGTACCTGGTAGAAGACCCTATGAATGTAAGAAATGTGGTAACGCCTTTGGTTTTCTATTTCCCTTGAAAACATGGGAAGAGTCAGTGGAGAAAAGCCTTATGAATGCAAACATGTGGTAAGGCCTTTAGTTGTTTCAGTTCCATTTGAAGACGTGAAATAACTAATTTCTGAGAAAAGCCCTATGAATATTGGAGTGTGGGAATACCTTCATCTCTTTGATATTCATTCAAAGATACATGAAAACCCACACTGGAGGTGGACCTTATAAATATAAATACACTCAGTTAAAACCCCAGTAGAGTGAAAAATACAGGAAATTTTTCTATTATAGCAATGGATTCAAAAGTCATTGTGCCAATTCACTGGTATGGAATTCTATATGTAAATTGGAAAGCCTGATGCAAATTAATTATTGTATAATACTAAAAAAGCACATAAGTGAAGTGTTATACCAGTTATAAATATATTCTATTTTTGAGTGATTCATTGTTAAAGAGAGACTCTATATTTTGATTTTCATTTGTTTTGCACAAAATCATGAGGTAAGAATTCAGTAGATTCTCTATAAGTCACGGTATACAGAGTTTAGTAGGTAGAGTTTTTTTTTTTCCTTAAGTCAGTTAACAAAAGTCTTCTCTATTCACTTAAAAGTGTATTGGATCTCTGGGTGAATTGAAATGTATTTCTCATATGTAGGTACTTTTCATTTTTGTGTAGTTATTTAATTGTTCTGTGATTGATGGGCAATTGAAAAATGAGATTTTGTTAATTGTTGGTGAGAGGAGGTGCCCGCTGAGCTTCCAGGGTCAAGTAGGGGCTCAGAAAGCTGTGACACTCACTCATTTCCTGCATCAGGACTTACTTCGATCCTGGATGAATAATATTGAAGATATATGCTTAAAATATTCCTAATACCAGGATTTGTGCATGTGTTTTCTTCCCCAGAAAGCTATTAACAGCAAATATTTTGTTGTAAGCTTCCCTCTATCCTTCTGTCCCTCTCTCCCTTCCCTCTCCCCCAAAACTAAAGTTAAAAGGAATGTTAACTGCCCGTTTTCCTGTGACCAGCGGACCTTACCTATCCTCTCAATTCCAATTCCTTTCAAACATACTTTGTAAAGTCCTGTTAAGATCCTGTCTCTTTTGCCATGCCACTGCAAGGTCATAAAGTTGATAAAACCTAAGTTGCAATTCCGGTTTTCCTCAGGATCTAAGACATGTCACAAATGGTTAATTGTCTTTGTTTCTTGCTCTGGTAACATCTTCTCACCACACGTATTTCCGGCCTTAAAGAGTTTAAAAGGCAATCGCATAATCCAACTCTGGCTCCCCTTTCAGGACCCCTTCCAGGCTGTGGAAGCTTTGTACTTTCACTCTGCTCAGTAAAGCCTGCAGCTTTTTCTCTCTCTCTCTGGGTCCCTGTCTCTATCACTTGCCGGGATCAGCAGCTACACCAATTCTTTGGCGTGGCTAGGCAAGAACCTTAGGCTTTATATTGGAATGTTCTTACTGGCTTTATTTATGTGTCAAATTTTGACTATCTCACTCATTATATATATTATATATATGTAGCAACTCATTATATAAATTACATCTACATAATGATTATCTATCACCCATTATATGTAATATATATTATATATATCAAATGTTGAATATCTGTCACACATTATATAATATATATTTGTCAAATTTTGATTCTGTTACCCATTATATATGTATAATTATGTATATTACATATTATATAAAATAATAATGTAATTATGTATATAATATATTATATATAAAATGGGTGACAGATCATCAAAATTTGATATATGATTTACATATATATTATACATAAAATATATATAAGCCAGTTAAGAATATATATAAAAAGATAGTAAGAATATATATACACACATATATATAGATTTCTCAAAAATTAGTTATTTCATGTCTTTGTAGGAAACTGAAACAACTAAAAGCCTTACTTCTTGTTTACATTGATAAGGCTTCTCTCCACTGGATCTTTCCATATTTCAAGGGAAATAGAAAAACAGAAGGCTTTACCACATTTCTTACATTCATAGTTTGTTTGTTTGTTTTGCCAGATATAAGATGTTTTATGCTTTTGAACAGAAATGAAACAACAGAAGTTACATATATATATATAAACAAATACATACTTATAATAAATATGGATCTCACATATTACTATGTATAATATATATTATACTTTTTTAATGGGATGAACTATTCTTTTTGTTGAAAAGATATTTATTGTGTTTTCTTTGCTAATAAATGTTATCAAAAACGTTTTAAAAATTTAAAATATAAAAACAAATATTAGGTTTTTGTAAATTACATCTTTCAGCATAATGAGATGTTACTTATCATCTTGCACTTTAGTGAGAAAATTTGATTCTCAGGACTTCCTTAAGTAACAATAAATTCATTTACTTTCATGAAAGCTTTTGGACAATTAAGACTAGGATTCCTATGAAATCTATTTTGCTTTTAAAGCTATAACAAATTTTATTTTTTTCATATACCTAGGTGCAAATACACATGGTGTAAAATTGGCAACTTATAAACTTTAAGCTTATTGCAGTATATTGGAAGAAATTGTATGGACTTGAGACAAAAGAACTTGAATGCCTAGAGAGACATACACATTCAGGCATAAACACAGACATAAACAAAAATCTACCCCATCATTACAAAATATTTAATTCTTCAAGTTTGGTATATTGTATTAATAGATTCAATTAACTTATTATTTGTCAACTTCCGGTTCTATCACTTGGTCTAATGTTTTAATCGCATCTATAGGCATAATGATGTAGATAAATTGCTTTATGACTTTATGACTTTTTTATTGACTCAGGCTTGCTCTTTCCTATTTATAAGAAGTTACAGTTCTTTTTTTTTTTTTGGAGACGGAGTCTAGCTCTGTCGCCCAGGCTGGAGTGCAGTGGCGCGATCTCTCCGCCTCCCGGGTTTACGCCATTCTCCTGCCTCAGCCTCCCGAGTAGCTGGGACTACAGGCGCCCGCCATCTCGCCCGGCTAGTTTTTGTATTTTTTAGTAGAGACAGGGTTTCTCCGTGTAGCTCAGGATGGTCTCGATCTCCTGACCTCGTGATCCACCTGTCTCGGCCTCCCAAAGTGCTGGGATTACAGGCTTGAGCCACCGCGCCCGGCCAGTTCTTTTTTTTCTTTTTTTCTTTTTAGATCCTAGAGTTTAGAAACAATGCCTTGAACCCTACTTTCCTAAAAGGAAAAATGAGTTAAAAGCACTTACCAGTGATTGAACCAGACAGTCCTGTATAAAATCATGGCAAATGTGCATTCTAAATAGGTAGATAATTGTACAAGCACATTGTACAGAATGCATAAGTGGAACCTTGGTGGTCAAAGAGTAGAAGCATACCAATTAGGCTAAGTATCCAACTAAATTGGTTTTAATTGTGTAATTGAAAAGGAATTACAAAGAATTATAAAGGTTTAAACTGAAAGAGCTTTTAGTTTAAATCTGACAATAAAACTATGTTATTTAGATATGGTAAATAACATATTCTAGAAAGAAGTTTTCTAGAAATTCAAAATTCTCCTTGTGTATACATTTGGATTCTTTCTGGGTTTCTCTCTTGTTAAGCGCATTTCCAAGCTTTTAGTTAATAAAGGAAGCATATTTATTTAAATAATATATGAACATTACAAATTTATTTGGAAATCTTTTCTTAATCACTATGTTTCCAGTGAAATAATCTCATCCATTCATTCACTATTTTTAGTGAACAATTTAGATAATTAAAAAGAAAATGAAACATTGGCCTAAATAATTTCATCCATTCACTCATTGCTTTTGGTGAATAATTGAGAACACTTAAGGAGAACTGTGTATCTATCTCAATGAATAATATTCATTATCCCCTCAGCTAAAATATATTACTTGCAATCAATGCTACTTACACTTCATATTTGTAGTAAGACTTGATTCCTGTGTTGATTCTGTTCAATAATATAAGAGTTTAGACACTGCTAAAAGAAACTATAGCAATAAAGGGGGAAGGAAATTGCTCTTTCAAGAACCTATTCAGGAGACCAAACCCATACTTTGCCCTTCCGCCAACCATTCTTTCAGGCATCAAGATAGCCCTTAAAATACAGACAGAGAAGATCAAGAGGCACCATGCATGGCTTCATCAAAAGCAGCATGCGTTCAAACTCAGCTTCTCCCTAGGCTAAATGCATTCCCTTTATGAGACTACAACTTTCACACTGGCTTTGAAAGAACTATTCAGTCTTTGGATAAATGGAATAGGGTAGAAAAGATAGTTTCTGTTGCTCCAATTCTTTTAGCCCCTAATTCTTTGCAAGGCTGAGAACAGACCAGGGAATGCTAGATCATGAGGTGTCTGGCTGCAGACAAAAGATGAGCCTCCTAGGCCCTAAGCAATGAACCGCCCATCGCATGCACATACCCTACACAGATTGTGTTCTTTCAGTGTTTCTGGAATAATTCCATGAGGCCCTATTAAGAGTTTGCTTAATCAGAGAAAATATCAAAGCGTTTAATTGTTTGCAATTCTTCTGAAGTTGCAGAAACCAACAGCCAATTAGTACTCAAAGTTCTCTTTTCAGATGGGAAACTAATCTCTTTTTAATAGAAACTTTTCCTACTTTTTTTTTTTTCTTGGAAACACACTTTGCAAACCAAATCACATTTAGAATACAATGAAACAGAATATGAAATGATATTTTTCTGCAAACTATCATCTTTTCTGGTTCATTTTCAAGATCTTTGATATTTACATATGACCTTTCCATTTTTATTAACAGTTTATTGGATTTTTGCATTCCAGCCAGCAGAAGAGAAAGGTAATTTACAGAAAGATTTGACAGTTATACACACAGCTATAAACTTCAGTCCATTAACTTATTTCTTGTGTAACCTTTAGTCAGTTCTACCAAAACATCCATATAAGCATGTGCCTTTTTTCCTTTATGTTAAAAAGGTCTCATTATAGGGCCCTATTTATACAATGTCAAAAGAAAAGAAAACCATTTTATAATGTCTCCTTATGGTTCACAGATGTTTATGGCTTTTACTTTTTAAAGAACACAAGTAAAAATCAAATATATTTCTGTGTTGCTCAGATTTCTATTACATGTGAATGGAAACCTATTTAACATCTTTTGTTTGGTTAATGTATAATTATATATTTGATAATGGTAATATTGTTTTAACTATTTAACTTTAAATAGTGGCTTAGAATAGTCACATAAAATTCATTGCATTTTGTGAAGCAATACATAATGTTATTTCTTTGTAAAACATAGGAAAGTAATTCTAAAAGTTTATGTTAAAGATTATATTTAAGCCTTAAACTTTGCTAAAATATGTCTTAAAAATATAGTCGTTTTTAGCTTCTTGAAACCCTCACATTGATAAACTTTTGCATAAATATAAGGACAAAATTGCATTCCAGCAAAAGGAAAATGTTGTATATTATTTGGCTTTTGCACAGAATGAATGTTTCTAATTAAATATTAATATCTAAATGCATGGCATAGCACTCTAAATGGATTTTTGTACCACTATGCCCTGAGACATTTCTTTTTGAAAAAAGGCACCAAAGAGAAGCTGAAAAACAAAAAAGGGGAATCAGAACAGAAGAAAACTGTACTTTAAAAAAATAAGAATCTTGTTTTATTATTTGTAAAATATCATAAATTGGAGGGCTTTCTCCAAAACAATTGAAAGCCAAATACTGTATATTCATATCACCTTCACTATAGAAAAAAATTAAAAGCATAAAATGTAAACATTTATTTAAAAAAATAATATGAACTAGGTGTAGTGACAGGTATCTGTGGTCTTGGCTACTGGAGAGGCCGAGGTGGGAGGACTGCATGAGTTTAGGAGTTCAAGGCCAGTCTGGGCAACATAACTTGACCACTATGCCTTAAAAAATATGGTATGTATATATTTGAGAAAGAAATGGAATTAGTAGTAAAAATAAACTGTAAGAGGTCTCAATTTGTCTCTATATCCTTTGTATGTAGGAATGAAGTGATAACTGAAATATACTGATTAAACCTGAAAATTAGTAAGTAACTAAGTTAGAGCAAGTTGAGTTATATAAACATGGGACTAGGAAAGTGTGCACTAATAAAGTGTTAGTGATCGTAGCATGCTGAAGACCTTCTACAAGGTCCATAAAGTGGGCATAAAATGTGTAAGATAGTAAATTACTTTCCAGAAAATGAGTTAAACTTGGGGCTTTCTGGAATTCTCAGGGAAACTGATTCCTGTTTATACATTTACCTATACTTTATAGAGTTGTAAAGAAGTAAGTTAGACTGGCATATTTCTGTGTTGTGTATTAAACAATAATGCCAGTTGACCTTATGAAAGAGAAATGAGAGACACATTTACTCAAGAATAGTTTTTCACTGTACTTCATCTCTTTTATTTCTGCTTGCCCTCTTAAAGAAATGGAAAAGTTCCATAGTGCCATCTGGTGTCCATTAAGAAAACAGCTTCCTTCAAGCATTGTCTACTGGAATATTCCTCCAAGCTCCAAACTCAGACTGTTGTTCATAAAAGCTGAAAAAGATTTAAATCTGATTATGTAATGTATGTTTATGTTCACTTTTACCCTATTATATTTCTCCAGAAATATTGAATTATTTTCTTTCTCCAGAGAAGGGTATGTATACTTATTAGTTTATATTTAAGCTTAAGAAAAAAACACTTGTGTGTGTGGAGATTATATACATATATATATACATAAGATTAGGACATACATGTATGTATGTATGTTGTAAATCTTTACCAAATTCCTTACTGGTGTGTTGTCAAGCTTTCTTAAAAGTTATGATCATATATTATGTTATTTACAAAGTTATGATTTATATTATATAAATCATACATATATATAAGATTTAGGACATATATATGTGTATATATGTCCTAAATCTTTTCCAAATAAAGTTATGATTTCAAAATGCATCCATTCAGATCTCCCATTTTAATTTTAAATTGTCATTACTTCTTTGCCAACTTGCAATACAAAATTAACAACAGCAGTCTCTGATTTTTTTCTACAAAGTTTGCTGTAGTGTGTGTGTGTGTGTTTGTGCAAGATCATACAAATATTTGAATTGCAAAATCAAATGGAAACTTTCATGAAATGCAATAGAGTTGCAGGTATTTTACGTACTCTGTCACAAACCTCTTGTTGATTTTTATTTCAGCATATTCTATTTTTGACAATATTTATTATTGTGTGTACAGTTCCATAAAAAACTTCTATTGTTTTTCTTTCCTTACATTATGCTATGTTGATGTTTTCCTTAATTGCCAACCCTTCATTCTGTCTTCATTTGGGGTATCACGCGAGACTTTTTATCTTCACTTTTTCTATCATTGACTCCCTAGTCATTTGAAAGATGTTGAGACTCAGAAAACAATACCCCCAAATGAAAGCCTCAGAAGCAACATTTTCTCTGACCTCTGTGCCCTCCTCTTTTCCAGTTCCATTCTTTCTAGGGGCCAACCATAGAATCTGGAGTTCCTCTTCCCCAGTGTGGGTCATAGAAATTGGAGCCCTTTTATCCCAAAACCAGCCATAAAGCCTAAAAATTTCACTCCAACTTTCCATCCAATTTCTGCCTCAAAACTGACCATAAACAAATTATCTGACCAATCTTGTTTGACCATAGTTCATAAGATTCCCATTCCAGAGACGACCTTGCCTCACACCCGAAGGAAGTGTTTAGAGAGGTCAAGAAGAATGTAGACACACAGGCTTTGCTGGGTTTCCCAACTCAGTCTATTAACATTACACCATACTTACTTTGTCCAGTCATATTTCTGCATGGTTTTCCATACTTTGTTGAAGCTAAGCAAAAAATGGCCAATTTCCTCTGTATCTTTGGGTCTTGATTTTGAAGGCTCCTGTGGATACATTGTAAATAAATGTAATGCCTTTTCTGCAATTAATCTACCTTTTGCCCTCTGAATTTCAGGGATCCTTCAGAGGGCAAAGGGGAACATTTCCTTTTGCTCCTACAACGTTAATACTCTGTGATGCATTCTGTCACTTTCTGATACTACGTGCATCACAAATTAAATGTTGCATATGATGTAAGTGGTGACTTCTAAGGTTCCTTTTAAGGCAAACATTTTAATTTCTGACTTTCCTTTGTCAGATATTACTAGAAAGAAAGAGTCTTCCATTTAGTCTAGTGTTCCATTATTGGATTGCTAAGCATGTGGGAGTTACTTATATCCTACCGCTCAAGGTCATCGCCAAGGTCTGATTGCAAAAATTCAAAAAATTGCAACCTCGGGCATAAATGGGTTAAATCCAGTAAGACAGAAAATGCCAAATTCATAGCTCCTCCTGTTTTATAACATTTAAACAAAGTCACTGTTTTTCTCTAAATATAGTACTGATGTTTTTGTGTGTAAACTCTCTGAATTTTATTACTGTTAGAGAAACTATGCAATAATTAATCATTATATATAGTGCATACCCCTGTGTGTGTTTTATGCATTTCTAAGAAAAAAATTTACATAAGTCAACCATAGGAAAATAACACTATTTACAGGCTCAACATGTTTTCAAAATTAATATTTATCTCTGGAAAGGCTTCTGACCAGTTACTTTGTAAATATGGACTGAACCACATAAAGAGCATTAATCACTATTTGCACCTTTCTCTACATATAAAAAGAAACCACAATGGCTTATTTCAACATTGCTTAGATAAATTATATCTGAGGCTGAAAATGTAAATTAATGCTTCTCAAAACACTAACCCTCACAAGCCATGTGGTTCCTCTGTTAGTATTGTTTAGAAACCTTAAACCATTATGACCTGATCAAATACTGAACACTTAAATGAGTCAAGTGTAACTAACTGAAATATTAAAGCACTGAACAGTTATAAACTTGGCTTGTTTTCATTTTCAAAACACCCATGGACTAACCATGCAAACCAATTAGCAAATTCCAAAGAAGTGAGTAAATACTCCAAAATGAATAGCATATAATAATTTGTGATAAATACTCAAATGACTCGTAAATGTCAGTAAAGCAAAATTGTGTGAGAGATTTTTTTTAAAAGTCTATAAAATACTAATTTCTAAATTAGGTCTTAAATAAAGAGTTGAGCTGGGAGACATTACAAGGAGTTCATTCAAACTTGTTAAGAATGGAGCATTCAGTCAAAGCTAGATTCTGTAGGTGGGAGTACATGTAGAGTATTCAGGAAAACTGAGGAGAACTACCTAATTATAGCAGAAAGGTAATTTTAGCAGAACAACAAATGTGCTCACGTGGCATTTCTCATGGGACCACTGAGGTGATCTGGAAAGAGAAGTGACCTATTTTTCATATTTAAAAGATCTTCTCTTTGTGTCCTTTCAGCAAAACAGTAATCCTGGTTGAAAGCATTTTGTCACTAAAGCACTTTTGTAGGTATGTGCTGCAAAGGCACATGCATTCCATTAAGCAGCATCAGGAGAAAAATCTGGGAGGCATGGATCACAGATGTGTGGGAAGAGAAAGTTGAGTGTTGACTTTAATGGCTAGAGCTATATTTACTGGCATCCAGAAGTGGGCTGTGGGGGCTAATAGATGAACGATAACGATCACAAGTGTTATTATAGCCCACATATTAGTGATGACTAATCTCTGTTACTAATCTAGAGAGATATTGTATCACACAGTGAAGTTTGTCTGTTTCCTGGCTTGTTCTTAAAAAAAAAAAACAAAAAAAAAACAAAAAAAAACCACGCTGTGGAACAGTTATTTGAGGACATTAATCAGTATACATATTAATACTCAATTAAGATGATTAGGGCATGCAAGTTGCAAATGATTAGGTTATGCAAGTTACAAATCCTTGCCAAAGTTGCCACTTTGAAAAATAATAACATGTATTTTAGTATATAAGTAATTGTAAATGGTATTTTTCTGGTGAAGATAGGAATAAAATAATTATTTCTTAGCTTGTGCCAATGTTATTTCAGCACAAGGATTTATTTGTGGGTACAGGGGAATAACAATGGAAGATAGAAGGTACTGGTTCAAGAAAAGTCTCTGAGGCATTTATATTTTGATACTAAGACCCAAAAATGAAGACTATATGCTAATTCTGAAAGATGTACTATAATTCACTTTAATGCAGAGCATAATGCAAAACTTTGTCTTCATGCACAGAAAGGACTGAAAAATGAGGAAATAAGACTGGTGATGTCGTTGGCTATATATTTATCACTGTATTTATTAAATGAAAGTATGCAACCTTGTTAGCAATAAGGATCAGAGTCCATTTGAAAGACACTCATAAGGCAATACAAATTACATGCATATGTACATTAAAAACCAGAATCTCATTATTTGTCTTATTCAATTGGTGAAACGTTTGTCCTTTAGGGAAATGAAATTCAAGTATTTCCATGATGTAGGACTATGCTACTCTGCAGTTCCTTTCTGATTGGAAATATAAAGGTGACAACTCTTGAATTCTAGAGAGGGTTGCACTATATGTTCAGAATAATGGAGAAGTTGTGAAAATATTCCAAATCAGTTTGTAATGTTAAAGCAACATAATTCGCTTCAAATCTCCATTATCCAAAGAATATAAACTGAACTGACAGCTGCCTATGGAGGCCGATAAATTTTAAACTTTTCATCACTCTCTTTTGGTCCATCTTTGCTGAAATAATTCAAGCTACAGTTAACCATCCAAGCAATCATTTACATTCTTAGACTCACTCAGAAAATGCTCATGTATAATCAACCTAATTCTTAAGAATGTTTTAAAGGCATAATGATACTGAATATTTTAAACTAGATCATAATACTGTACTGTGTTGCAATGCTATAACACCTTTCGAATTAGATTCATGGGCCACTAAAACTCATTATTTAAAGATTAGAAGTCTCTGTCACAGATCAGCGTTTTATAGATGAGGATATGCTATCAATCTAGACAAAGAAGCTTATTTAAAATTACAAAGCACTGGAAACCAAGAAGAAAAGGGTATAGATATTTTTAGAAATTGTACCTGTCCTTCAAAGTGTATTTATAATGGTTTATCTATTAACCTTTTTCCCACTAAATCAAGAGTGATTTCAAACACATTTGCAACTTTCACCAGCAACTACACCTCTCATCTTCTACATTGTGAGCCAGCATTTGCTTTATAACCTCTCAAGCCTCACATTGTGCCATGTTTCTTGTATGTCTTGGGACTTTGGCTATTGTAGACTTCTCTATGTTCCTTGATCATACCATCTCTTGACTCTGCTTCATCATTTCTTTCTGGAAAAAAAAACTCTTATATTTCTTCTTTATAAATTAGGCCTTCATTTATGTATTATTATCATTAAAGAATCTTCCTTTGACACTCCCAAACTAAGTTATACACCCCTCTGTAATACATTTTTACCCCAAACAGCCCCTTTAAAAACAAGCATCCTCAGGCTGGGTCTATTATAATCCCTTGGGCCACTGCGATTGAAGCAGAAATTAAGGTTTATTAATACTAGGTCAAGAAAGATATCATAGATGACTGAGATAACAAGAAGGTCAGACAAGTAACAGTGATATTTTAGATGTCCTTTCGCTACTGCTTCTGTTTTGTTTCATGCTGATGAGCCGAGGGAGAAAGCAATGTACAAGTGAGCCTACTGAGTGGGATTAAAAGTTGGTTAAAAACAGGGTTAAGTATGCATTTTCTTCTTTGAAACACAACCTACAGAGATCTTCATGGGAACTTGACACTCACTGGGCCCATTGAAGTTATCAGTCCAGAAGAGCTCACTCCACACTAGATCGTGAATCAAGAAAGAGGAAGGCACATTTTGAGGTTTTTGAGGTTTTTGCTGGGCTGCTGTTTTTGCAGGGCTGCTGCAACGTTTTCTCTGCCCAGTATTAGAACAAAAGAGAGATAATTATGGAAGTTAGGCAAATAGAAGTAAAAATATTGCTTTCTTTATTAATAATTTTTTATAATTAAGCCTTAGTTTTCATAAATATTGCAAACTTTAGTTATTCAGGCAAAGGCAAATGTTTAATTTTAAGTCTAGCCACAAAGACAGTACCTGTACTGTTAAGTGTAAAAGTGGCTAAGAACCGGTGGAAATGCAGGCGTTTGCTGGGAAGACTTACTCTGAGTTACACATGCCTGGTTTTTCTCCCAAACTTTTCAGTTAGAATTTCTTCTCAAGTAAAAACTAAATGAGGAAATAAACTAAGTGAGGAAATAAAGTGTTACTCCAGAAGCTTCTCTCTTCATTGAAACATGATGAAAAGAGTTTTAAATCCCTCTCAAATATCCTTGCCAGGTAGCTCTATAAGCAGAATGCATAATAAATCACACCCTTTTTCTCACCTTGGTTTCTTTTCTGATCTATTAATTAAGGATAAGTTAGGCATGTTTGAATAACATTCTTTACGTTTACTTGTAATGAACACTTTACATTATAAATAAAATGGAACATGATGAGTTGGAACTACTTGTTTTCATTTGAAATCCTCATTGTTCTTCAACATTACAATTATTTGTGGAAGTAGCTGCCTACTGCCCATACATTTCTTTGTCCCCTTTATTCTCTATAAAACAATTAGATCAAATGTAGATTCTAGGTTTAGTTCTTTTGTATTAGCTCTTTTGACAATTGTTTATTTTCCAGTTTCAGACCCCACAGTGCTCTCTGGAATAACTAGTGTTTATCTGTCTGCCTGTCTGCCTCTCTTTACTTATATCTGCTCTCATTTTACAAATCCTTAAATTTCAACAATTTTTCTGTAACACTTCCTTTGCCCTACCAATTTATTGGGTTATATACCAAATCTAGTCATCTTCTATTATTCAAAGTATATCTTTCATTACATAAGTCCATCATCTTGAGAATAATCTTGCAAATTATAAAATATGAGGTAAAAATCATTTTAGAAATTATCTAATCTTATCAATTATTTTTCAAATATGGAAACTGAGGCACAGAGAAAATAACTGGTTTGTTCCTTATAGTTTGGCTATTTATCATTAGTACCTAGATTAGTTGGTGTTGCTAGGATACACAAGTAACTTGAATATGCTAGTATGACTTAATTCTTGTCTATTTGTTGTAATTATAAATGTATTCTAACACTCAGCATTAGTAAAATGGAACCATTCAACTGTCACCTTCAATGTAGCTTGAGGAAACTCTTCACAAACAGATTAAAATGAACCATTAATTTTCTACAGTTTATATATCAGTTCAAACCTTTTTCTGGTCTGCTGCATTATAGGTTTTGATGTCAGTGGCAAAATATTGTTTCTTAGTCTCCAAACCTACACTGAAACAATATGAAAAGCATTGGTTCTTGCAGTCATTGTGGTCCAATTATATTGCTCTAAAACCTGTCCTCTATGCTCACCATATCAGATATCCTGCCATTTTGGCACAGGTTAACTGAGCACCTAGGTGGAATTTTCTTTGCAGTATTCTTTGTGTCCTAAAACTAGAGATTTTGAACCACAAGACTTGTAGGGTCCAGCCCCACAGGGTTAGTGGGTTTTTCTCCCTGTGTGCGGAGATCAGAGATTGTAGGAATAAAGAAATAAGACAAAGAGATAGAAGAAAAAAACAGCTGGGCCTGGGGGACCACTACCACCAAGACATGGAGACCGGTAGTGGCCCCGAATGCCTGGCTGTGCTGATATTTATTGGATACAAGACAAAGGGGCAGGGTAAGGAGTGTGAATCATCTCCAATGATTGACAAGGTCACGTGAGTCACGTGTCCACTGGACAGGGGGCCCTTCCCTGTTTGGCAGCAGAAGTGGAGAGAAAGATTGGAGAGAGAGAGACAGCTTACTCCATTGTTTCTGCGTATCAGAGACTTTTAGTACTTTCACTGATTTGCTACAGTTACCTAAAAGAGAGATCCAGGTGTACAGGATGGAACATGAAGGTGGACTAGGAGCGTGACCACTGAAGCACAGCATCACAGGGAGACGGGGACGGTTAGGCCTTCAGGTAACTGCCTATGGGCCTAACTGATGTCAGGCCCTCCACAAGAAGTGGAGGAGTAGAGTCTTCTCTGAACTCCTCCGGGGAAAGGGAGACTCCCTTTCCCAGTCCTCTAAGTAGCGGGTGCTTTTCCTTGACACTGACACTACCACTAGCCCACGGTCCGCTTAGTAATGGGTATCTACCCAGACGCTGGCGTTACTGCTAGACCAAGGAGCCCTCTGGTGTCCCTGGCCGGGCATAACAGAAGGTTCACACTTGTCTTCTGGTCACTTCTCACTATGTCCCCTCAGCTCCTATCTCTGTATGGCCTGGTTTTTCCTAAGTTATAATTGTAGAGTAAGGATTATTATAATATTGAAATTAAGAGTAATTGCTACAAACTAACGATTATATTCATATATAATCATATCTATGATCTATATCTTATATATTTTATTGTATTGGAACAGTTCGGATCTATTGCCTTGGCATCTGGGTGGCAACTACTGCTGGAAATCTTTGATTTCTACAAAGTTCTGGCCTTTTTTTTTTTTTTAATCTTCATTGTTGATATTTTCCTGGAGGAGGGTGGGTGGCTTATAAAAGCATCACTTACCCCTTGCTAATTTACACACCTGAATGATGTTACCTACATAATTTTATGTGTTATCTCTATAATACAGCACATTACAAAAGACTAATAAGAACATGGCTAATATCATTGGTGTTTACACATTGCTATATACAAGTATAATTTCTGTGACACATTAAATTATACGCGTAAACCCAACTCCATTTGGAAAACAGTTTTAATAAGTGAATAAAATACAATTAAAATTATGACAATATAATTAAACAGTTGGGAAACTGAAACTTCACTTCCCAATCTTCATCTCTATAGGCCCAATTCTCTACATCTCACTGAAGTTGCTATTTGTAATTAGCCAAATGATATGTAAGAAGCGTAAGGCGTGTCCTCTGCCCACAGGTGTTATGACTCAACATTAAGATTTGCTAAATGGGAGCATATTATATGACCAGCATTCTCTACTAGCTACTCCCCAATTCTGTTTATGTTCACAACAAAACTTCTCTATATAAAGTAGTCTAAACTCAACTCTCTCCCCTTTTCCTGTTTCTTTATTTTTTTCCTGAGCCATTCATTAGTGCTTTCCTCTAACTGTTCCACAGAAAATGCTCTTGCTAAGTTTATTAATATCATCCATTTTGCTATGTCTGATGGTCAAGTCTAAGTACTTGAAGTATTTATCAGTAGTATTTGACACAGCTGACTACTCTTTTATTCTAGAAATACTTTCTTCAGCCTGCTTCCATATTGTATTTTATTCCACCTATCTCACTTGCCCTTTTAGTATCCTTCCTTGTGTCTTCTCAGGTTCCTATTTATTATTGGCGTATCTCAGGGTTCAATCCCTGTGTCTCTACTCTAAATTTACTTATTTTCCTGATAAAATCATTCAAACACAGCTTTAAATATCATCTATGCATAATGCTGATGGCTCCTAACTTTATATTTCCCATGCAGACATTTCTCTTCATCTCCAGACTCGTGTTCAAGAGCTGATGAATGATCAATTCAGCAAATATTTATCTCTACTTGCATTCCTAAAAAGTTTCAAATGTTTACCTGTCTAAAACCAAATACATGATTCACATTCCCTAAAACTTGCTACTACAATCTTCTTAAACTATGTGAATGCTAACTTTAATATTCCTGAAGACAAAAACCTTGGAATTATCCATGGCTCTCTTCTTTCTTTTATATGCCACATGCAATTTGTCAGGAAAACCTGTGGTATCTACTTTCAAAATATATCTAGAAGCAAATCATTTCTCACCACTACAACCCTGGTTCAAAATGTCATCACTTCTCACTGTCTGTTTTACTGAAAATAAAATTCAAAACCTTTAAAATTACAATAAAGCCTTAAACGATCTGAATCTGTCTTAGATTTCTAACTTGTTTCTTCTTATTAGTCTCTATTTTGCTTACTGTGTTTGTGTGGGTCTAAAAACTCTAGCACAGTCCCAGTTCATGGCTTTTGTACTTGATATTTTCTCTTTCTGTAACCAAAGATGGATTAATGGGTGGGTATCCAGGGCAATCCCACACAAACCCACATTTAAAAGAGGACTACCGAATTTTAGTTTAATGCTTTATAGTCCCTTATTGAAATTGCCAATAATTGTATCTTTGAATTTCTGTTTTATAAAAAGTCCAGTAGGAAAATGGAGCAATGTTATGGGCTGGGGGTCTTGGCTTACATGAGATCCTACCTTCTCCCTTTCTCCTGCAAGTAAATTCTCAGTGATACACTTTCCTGCCCACACTCAGCAATCACTGTTAACTCTTTGCTTCCACTGGGGACTTGGATGGAGAAACGGGGAGAGTGAGTGCACAAAGTCATGAAGCTGGGCCCCAGTGACCCCTGAGGGTCTATACTTGCCCAATAAGCATCTCATGCCCATAGAATTCTGTAATTAAATAGTGAATTGTAAAAATTCATGACAAGTTGAGACAGATATGGGAGAAAGGAAGAAGTTACTTTCCTGCTTTTCAACAAGAGTCCCCCAACTTTCATTTTTCACTCACTCAACAAATTATTTAGTCATCCTTGCTTATAACATTGTATTTACAGAAATATACATGAATAATTCATACATTTTCTTTATTTTTTTTGCTCAGAAAGGACCCTTACATCAAAATTTTCAATGACCACTCTTTTAAGAATCAACTTTTCCTCCAAACACACACTTTCAACCTCAGGAACTCAAACTATTCCTTAAATTTCTCTCCAGAGTATTTATCATATAGCACACCATATAGTTTATTTATTTATTTATCTTTCTTCATCTGTGTCTCTCTACCAAATATCAGTCCTGTCAATTAACATTTTGATCATTTCTATTGGTTTTAAAATAATCATGTGCTCGTGGAATCTGATTACCCTATTTTTATAGCAAATCTTTGCAGTTGAGGTCTCTTGTGTTTAACCTGTGAAAGTACTACCAATTGTCAAGGGCAATTTACCCAACAAACAACTTTATGGCTATCCGTTAATTGGTTCCAACTATAGAGCACAGAGGATTAAGCCCTGGCCAGACTGACACATAGCAATTCAAATAGAGTGTATCTGGTTCCGCCATCTCAACTTAACAAAAAACAAAGCTGAAAAGAACCATGTTTCTCCTGGTTTATAGCAACAAATATTAAAAAAAAGAGGCAACTCTTTCTTTTTTAGGATATGCATATAAATATATCCTATTTATCTAAACTATAGAATGTATTTAAAAAGTATATTTTGCTTATATGTATATATGAATTCACACATTTACACATTTTAGCCAAGTTTTAAAAGAAAATCTATTTTGTTTAGTTGATCCTTTGTAAATGAATGTGTGTTTTTGCTATTGCAGTGGTATTTTGTGTGAGATTTCCAATTCTATTGAAATAATCAGGCCTTAGAGAAGGAACAATATTATGGAGCAATGAACCATGTTAGAAATTATTCTGTATATTTCATGATATTATGTAGAAGGCTATTTGATTCTACTATGCTTTTAATTTCAACTCTTTAATTCAAAATTAAAATCATAATTGAAATTTCTTCCATATGTTTTAATAACAAAAGCACAAAAAGCTTTAATGCATTTAGAAAACTACAATGGGCAGTAGTACAAATGGAAACATTTAAAAGTTTGGACTAAAGTAATTGTAAGAATCTTGACAAGCCACCCCTCACAAGACAACATTGAAAATTCGAAGACGAGTCCTACTTTAATTCATTACCTCAAAATGTATTGACTGAACATATAGTATGTGTCAAGTACTCTCCTGTATACTTGGAACATAACAATAAATAAAACAGAACAAAGATCTTGGCCGCCTACATCATGCAATGAACTGAAACAGGTGAAAGTGATTACTAGAAGAAAGCAACATTTGGAAGGAGAGTTGAGAGAGGCTAAATGCACAGTACATGCATGGCAAGAAATCTGCTGAACAAAACAAATTACCTAACACTTCCAGAATGACTCACTGCCTTGGGGAAATACATAACAGAACACAAAGAAGAGGAAAAAAATCAGTGAAAACTGCAATCATAACAACTACAAGATAAATGATACTGAAAAAGAGAAACTCAGTAAAAATATTGTAATAGAACCAATCCCATGCAGCACACAAATTAGATTTCTCAAGAAGTCAGAGAGGAAAAGCCAAATGTTGACAAGGAAAATGATGAGCCAGGATCAATCATCCATTTTAAACAACAGGCTTTCCTGTGATTCTCTAATTTTCAGAATAAATGTCTTTAAAAGACTGAAGTCATAAAAGTAAAATAAAATTTCACTGACTAAACAACCAACTACCTGAAAATGAATAAAGCTCAGTCCAGAATGCACAGTAAACTTGGTGCCCAAATAAATTTTACAAGAAAATAATTCATAAATACTTTTCCTTAAGTGTCAATTTTAATGTACATATAGGACCTTAATTTTGATGTACAATAATATATATTGCCCCCAAATGTGGCTGTCTTCCAAACACAACAGTTGCTTTAAAAATTCAGTATAGGTTGTATATTGGAATGTTTTCCTTCCCATTTATGATTTCATGTACTATGGAGTGACAAATTCATATTTAACTTAATCTGATTATAAGACATAAACTATGGTAAAAAGTATAAGTAAGTTATTTGCAAGCAACTCAGCTGAGCTAGAGAGAGGGCCTCGTTGCCAGATACCAGAGAAGTCCACTAAAGCTATAAGGAACCAAAATAAAAGTAACAGTGAAGCCTTTGATAAGTTGCTATGAAGGCGTAAGCAAAAGGATAAAACTGGAGAAAGTGCTGATTCCTCCCTGTTTTATTTCCCCCCAAGGAACTTTACTTTGGTTGAGGGTCACATGGATCAGTATAGAAACAGGGGCCATCTCAATATTCAGCAAGCCCCAGAGAAAAGTCTCCATCAGTTTTATGGACCCTGGGATGGAATGAAAGGCTAGGGTTAGTGCTGGGATAGGAGAGGTACTGGGTACTGAGTGTACCAGTACACACAGTGGGGAAAACTGTCTTCATGTTTTCCCCCTCCAATCTCCATAAGTAGGCCTTGGCAGAGGTGCCTGAAGAAGACCTCTGCAAACAGAATGAAGGCCTCTGGGCCAGGAATGCAAACATGAATGCAAATATGCACAAGCTCATGACTAGCCATAAGGGCCCCAGCCCTTGACTGCAATCTCGCTTCAAAGTCTGGAGTATACTCAATACTGTGCCCCAAGTGTGATGTGAGGAGAGCAGCTTTTCCCCATGAGGAATGCCAGGTAAATCCTTTGTAATCCCCTATGGTCAAGCTTGAAAAACAACATGTAGGTTTTTTAACCAGATTCCTTTGTTAAAAATCAACATGAATTATGAAAACCCAGAGTAAATGCCAACCACCATGTAACGTGCTCAAAAATAAATAAATATCTCAGGAAGTTGCTGTCTCTTAACAAATCGAAATGTCTGATTTTTCACTTTGTGATTAGAAGAACATGCCTCACATTATTGGGATGTAGCTTATAGATTTTTGAGGGACCAGTGAGTCAATACTTCTCTTTACAGTTCACAAAAGAGAAATAAACAAGAATCAACACTTTATTACCTCACAGTCTGTATATTTAGTTGACAATCTGAATTTGTATTAGATGACTACAGGCATCTCATATTTAATATGAAAATAAAAGACAGACGTATTATTTTTCCTTGCCTGACTGTGTCTTCTTTCACGTCTTCTCTTTAGGTGGCCCAATTTATTTGCTTGTGGTAAACATCAAGTCCTTCCTGATATATCTTGCTAAACAATGTTTTATATTTAACTTATAAAAAATTATTGTAAGATTTAGTTCTTTAAGTCTTTAATTTCTCTACATTCCATCCACTGTTCAGCACTATTTTTTCAGTTAACATGTGTCAAACTAATATCATCTCTCATCTAGACAACTGATAATAACTGTGAACTAATGTCCCTTCACCCACATCTAAACCAGTATTTTCAAAGTGCAAATCTGACCATGTCATCTTCGACCTCTCAATGTGCTTAATTCCTGTCAGTAGCATTCCATGATTTTTAAAACAAAGGCCAAAGTCCCACAGAGCCTTACATGACACACCCACCGCCTAACTCTGCAGACTCCTCTTTATATATATTTATTTTTTCTAGACAAACTGAGGTGTTTCCAGTGTTTCAGTCATTCTGTGCTACTTGTTATCTCATGATCTTGAATGTGCTGTTCCCTCTTTCCTCTTTCCAATTCCTATTCAAACGCAAGTCAAAGACTCGACTGCGAGACAGTGGATTGTGACTTTTTTTTTTTTTTTTTCAGGCTGGAGTGCAGCGGTGAAATCTTGGCTGACTGCAACCTCCGCCTCCTGGGATCAAGCGATTCTCCTGCCTCAGCATCTGGCGTAGCTGGTACTCCAGGCATGCATCACCGTGCTTGGCTAATTTTTTTGTGTTTTTAGTAGAGATGGGGTTTCACCATGTTGGTCAGGCTGGTCTCGAACTCCTGACCTCAAATGATCCGCCCACCTCGGCCTCCCGATGTGCTGGGATCACAGGCATGAGTGACGGTGGCTTTTAAATATATATATTTATCACACTTAGCGTCATATGCCAATTTTCCTTATATAATTAATGACTGTCACTCCTGAGATTGTGTTCTAAGCTGCAACTGTGGTCTTTGTGCTATTCATCTGGCTGTTTTCCTCCAAGGAAAGTTATAAATAAATATTTTTAGAATGAATGAATGAAGGTCATATTTGTGGTATTATTTTATCAACCTTCCGTTTGTTTTCCTGGTGCTTATTCTTGTATGTACAGATTTAAATCTACCCAAATGACTTCTAATAATATATCACAGACTACTGGAGAAAACAAATGAGGCTCTGAGTAGACATCATTTAGGGACGATGCATGTGAGACCAAAGTGGACTATCCTGCAGGAAAACTGGGAACATTTTCTTCCATTCCATGGTGTTCTATGTTGTGTTTGATAGAGAAAAAATTAGGGAAAAGGTACATAATAGGTTGCATATAAATGAGCTACTATCTGTTTTTCCATCTGTAAGCCTATGGCAATAATAGGAACCACTAGAAATATAATTTTAGCATAAAAGCAATACTTTAAATACTTTTTTTCAGTGACTAGTGACTATGCTACAAAATAAAATCTTAAATATGTATGCATTTTGTTTATGTTACTTTATGTAGTATCTTTGGATGAGTTTATTTTGTTGCTATAAATATATATTTTCCCATTGGACCTGTAAGTCTCAGAGTCTTAATATACGTGAATCTCCATCAATGTATAAGATAAGCTCTTGAAATTGCAGTGTAATTCATTTGGGAATTAGGAAAGACTTATTTTATTTATTGCACTATTTAAAACTAGTTCATGATTAATACAATTAATCAGCCTGATGATTTACTAGTTTTAATTATTTTATATTGAGTCTTACGATATTAATCATTGTATATTGAGTCTTCTTTATGTGGGGAACATACAGCAGATGAGTTTGTGTTTTCTTTGTCTTATTCAATTTATTTTCATCTGGAATATTATAATAAATTTATGCTGTCTTTTACAAAAATACTTTTAGTGCCTTTATTTTTTTAAATTATATTTTTCCAACTTAGGGCAGATATTCTTATTTTATAGAAAGAAAGTACAACACTATAGCTGTTCTTCCTAACTCAGGAAACACTGAAAAATTATTATTTTGGGGTGGGGGAGGACAGAATTTCACTCTGTTACACAGGCT
This sequence comes from Colobus angolensis palliatus, assembly GCF_000951035.1. NCBI lineage: Eukaryota > Metazoa > Chordata > Mammalia > Primates > Cercopithecidae > Colobus > Colobus angolensis. Next base: position 8,749,141 of record NW_012116154.1, on the reverse strand, counting down.
GGAGTTCAGTGGCATGATCTCGGCTCACTGCAACATACACCTCTCAGGTTCAAGCGATTCTCCTGTCTCAGCCTCCCCAGGTAGCTGGGATTACAGGCATGTGCCACCATGCCTAGCTAATTTTTGTATTTTGAGTAGAGAGGGGGTTTTGCCATGTTGGTCAGGCTGGTCTCTAATGCCTGACCTCAGGTGATCCGCCTGCCTCGGCCTCCCAAAGTGCTGGGATTACAGGCGTTAGCCACCATGCCGGGCCTGAAAAATTCTTGGTCTCTTTTTCTTGGAGTTGTCCACTTAAAATTAAAAATACTAACATTCGTTCAGCTATTTACCCAGCAATAATAATTACCAGTTAACATCATTGAAAATATTTCAACATAATGCTTTGTGAGTGCTTTATTCTGAAAACAAATCCAGAAAGCAATTCAAGAATCAAGAAACTTCAGCTTGTTTGAATTTTCTCTTTTTGAATTAGACCTAAGAGATCTATTGAGTCACGGCATGAGGATGGAATACTCTAGAAAGAATTGACATGACCATTTTGCCTAATAGGCTGTGGTTGTAGTCATTGTTTTTAAATAACTGTAGTGATCTTAACTTGTTTTTGTGTCTTTAGGATTACATAGGTCTACTGGACAAAATCATGAAAATCTGAATTTGAAATTAAATTTCTCTGTAATTTCATGAGTAACATTTTAGTGGTTACAATAATATAATTTCTAAATATATGTATTATGAGGCAGACAATGCTTTCCATGTTTAAGACAATATCAGGTTCCAAGGTGCCATTTAAATAAATCATATTGTCACTAAGCCTTTATTTTATAATGTATTTTATATTATATTTGATGGTTTATATTTTGCATTAGAATATATGATTAACTCTTAGTCACACATATTATCCAAATATGCACTTTTTTTTTTTTTTTTTTTGAGACGGAGTCTCGCTCTGCCGCCCAGGCTGGAGTGCAGTGGCCGGATCTCAGCTCACTACAAGCTCCGCCTCCTGGGTTTACGCCATTCTCCTGCCTCAGCCTCCCGTGTAGCTGGGACTACAGGCGCCCGCCACCTCGCCCGGCTAGTTTTTTTGTATTTTTTTAGTAGAGACGGGGTTTCACTGTGTTAGCCAGGATGGTCTCAATCTCCTGACCTCGTGATCCGCCCGCCTCAGCCTCCCAAAGTGCTGGGATTACAGGCTTGAGCCACCGCACCCGGCCCAAATATGCACTTCTTATGGAACATTTCAATAGACACAATCACATAGTAGAAACGTTTTCTGTGGATAGTAAATAAACTCATTTCTAATACATACCCTCTTCTGTTATTTGGGACTAGCACATATTCCTGCCAAATAATATATATTTTTAAAAATTATCTCTTAGTGGCAGAAATAAACCATTAGTTTTTCCACAGCTTGTCTATTAGTAGGCAAAATTACAGAAATTTACACAAATATTCATATATAATCTCCCTTTACAAACATTACCTTTCCTCAGTGAATTTAAATATAAATATTACTGATACTCTACTAGGATAAATAACAGAACTACATAGTTTTTCATAGAGAAAGACCTGATGTCTATCCTGTAGTAGCATATAACTTCACAAAAAGAAGTTTTTTAAAAAAAATTCTGAATTTTAATTATTGTATACTTAATAATGAGCTTTTTTTTTCTTAATCTGATTCAAAGGAATACACATGACCATATATGCATGCATGTCTGTTTTTATTTGGATATCCAATGATTTCTAAGAATATTTTAGTAAACAAAACTATAAATATTTTTATTTTTTTAAACTTTCTTGCAGCTACCATCAGAATTCATTCAAAATTTAGTTGCAATATCTTAAAAAATGATAGCTAAAAAGTCATCTTACGGTACAGAAAAAGAATATTTTTACAAGGACATGAGGGTATTTCTGTGTAAAGACAATCTATTCTGTTCAGAGAAATTAACAGTTAAGTTTGAACTCAAAAAAATTGCAACATAAAAATATTAGATACGATGAACAGGCAATGCTCAAAAATCTCAGAACCTTGAAATACAAAACTATCCCTTAACGTTTGAAAAATACATATTTAGTATTATTAGTAATCGTAATAAGTCTGGATATTCCATTTTCATTTGTTATTTTCACTACTATTTTACATAATCATCTTAAGTTCACCAGGTTTTTCTTTCCATCAGATCCTAGAGGAAATGGGGCAGGCATTACTATACCTACCTTTAAGGTAAGGAAACAAAAATTTAGAGAAGTCAATCCTATGATATATATTAGTAACATACATAATAAGTGGTACAATTAAGATTTTATACCAAAGGTAGTAAATCAGAAATGTTTCAAAATTTTAGTCACAAGCATACACATGGCCAACAGATATACGAACTAATGATCATTATCATTAATCATCAGGGAAATGTATATCAAAACCACAATGAGATAGAGATATTATCTCACCTCAGTTAAAATGGCTTTTATCCAAAAGACAGGCAATAACAAAGGCTGCAAGGATATGGAGAAAGTAGAATCCTCAAACGTGGTTGGTGGAAGTGTAAATTAGTAAAGCACTATGGAGAACAGAATAAAAATTTAAAAAATAGAACTACCATATGCTTCAGAAGTCTTACTGCCATGTATATATTCAATAAAAAGGAAAAGAGTATATTAGAGAGATATCCGCACTCCTGTGTATGTTGCATCACTATTCACAATAGCCAGTGTTTGGAATCAACCTAAGTATCTATCAACAGATGAGTGGATAAATAAAATGTAATGCATATTCACAGTGGAACATGATTCCATTAGACTGAGCCATAAAGAATGAGATCCTGTTATCCGCAACGACAGTGATGGAACTATAAATGATTACGTTAAGTGAAATAAGTTGAGTGTTTGGAAAGAGAAAGTTCACATGTTCTCATATGTGGGAGCTAAAAATTAAAATAATTGAATGCATGGAGAAAGAGAGTAAAACAGTAGCGATCAGAGGTTGGGAAGAGTAGTGGGGAGGAGGGAAAATAGTGGGAATGGTTAATAGGTGCAAAAATATAATTACTTAGAATAAATAAGGCCTAGTATTTGATTGTACCACAGGATGAATGCAGTCAACAGTAACGTATTGCATATTTTAAAATGACTAAAAGAGTGGAATTGGCATGTTCTTAACACAAACAAATGATAAAGGCTTAGGGTGATGGATTCCTCAATTACCCTGATGTGATTATTGTACACCTTATGCCTGTGTCAAACCTCCTATATTAAATATATTCACCTACTATGTACCCATAAAAATTAAACATTAAAAAACTAAATATTTGTCACTAGAATCTTTTTTCAAATCAAATATTATACGGAAGCCCAAATCCAAAGCAGATTCAATGACAAATTTATCTTTGAAAACTACTGTAAGAAAAAATGGAGTATACATAATAGGTTTTTCTTCACGTTTGTATTCCACATAATTATTCTTAGCAAAAAAATTATACAAACAAAAAATATACAAACAAAAGCCACATGTACACACCCCATGTTTGAGCCAACAACAAGGAATGTGTAAGTAGCACAAGTGTAGAAATACAGCTCTCATGGTGCATTTTAATATTGTATGAAGCCTTCCTAAAAAAGCACTTGAGAGTTCAGCTATGGATCCTGCATTTTAATTAATAACCTATTAATACCTTATCAAATTAATTGTTGCCATTCTTGTTTCTAAAACAATGTTTAAAGGATAATAATAAAACAAAAAATAATACTATGCTAGAAACTTAAAACAGATACAAAGTACAAGAATTTATGGAAAAACAACTCCAGGAAAGATAAAAAGCTAAGGCTACTAAACTTAATTGATTCTAAAATTTAGTTTTAAGTTTCATGATGTTGAAAGAAAAACAGGAAAAGAAGTATGTATTAAATTTAAAAAATCTAACTAAGTAGGTGAAAATAAATAACTTCTTTTTCTTTAGAAATTGTTTTGTTTCTCTTTTTTTTTTTTTGAAATGGAGTTTTGCTCTGTCACCTAGGCTGGAGTACAGTGGCATGATCTCGACTCACTATAATCTCCACCTCTAGGGTTCAAGCATTTCTTGTGCCTCAGCCTCCTGGGTAGTTGGGATTACAGGCGCACACCACCACACCTAGCTCATTTTCTTCTATTTTTTAGTAGAGACAGGGTTTCACCATATTTGTCCGGAGCCATAAGGCCCGGAGTTAGCCGACCTCTGTTGCTTGATCTCCGCAAAGCGGAGACAAAATGGCACATTTCCGGGTTCTTTATTATAAATTGTTCCTGCGCCCGCTCCTAAACCTTTCCCGCGCGCGCCTAAACTATTCCCGCGCGCGCCAAACTCTTCCCGCGCGCGCCAAACCTTCCCGCGCGCGCCAACCTTTCCCGCGCACGCGCAAACATTTTTCCCGCCCAGGAAGATATGCGGCCTAGGGCGCAATCCTAGGGCGCAGGCGCAATCCCGCGCCCAGGAAAATTACCCACGGCACATGCGCAATTGTAATTTGAGAAGACCGGCCCACCGTTACCGTCCTGGCCCAACCTCTTCCTCTGCCAGCCTATATAAGGCATTGCACCGCCATCAATAAACGAGACTTGATCAGGCTATTTGTCTTGTCTCCATTTCTTGTGTTTTCTTGTCTCCTCCATTCCCACTCCCCCTTCCAGGGCCCGTTCGACTGTCCCGCGGGTCGGGACGCATATTGGCCAGGCTGTTCTCAAATTCCTGACCTCAAGTGATCTGCCTGCTTTGGCCTCCCAAAGTACTGGGATTATAGGTGTGAGCCACTTTGCTCAGCCTAGAAATAGTTTTTTAAACCACAATTTATGGATTACACTTTAGTGAGACATCAAATGACATGAAGGGAAGTGACTGTTTTCCCTATGTTTTTAAAAAATCAAAAATATTTCTTATATGACTATTTTATATTTTTTGTAGAGACAAATTCCCACAAATTTAGGTTGTTAAATTTTATTTTTATAATATTTTTACTTTGGAAAGACAGTGAAATTTGGCTGAGCTCAGTGCTGCTGAGATATATAGTGACCTGATTTCACACTTCTTTGGCTCACTCATTGACTCATAAACCTCACAATAAGCATTCATAAAAGAATAATTTGAAGAAATTCACCTAAACTAACATATTGTACCTAAATTCCTAAGGTACACTCCCACTTTCATTTCCAATTAAGAACCCCTGGCTAAGAAATGTAAAAATGTGTAACAACTTTTAAGTCATTCCTTTCAAAATCCTTTGCTTTAATATTCTCTATTTATATATCTATCTATTTATCTATCTACCTGTCTATTCAAAGTCTATATATATACACACATACATATATATATATATCCCCTCACATATTTTTAACCTTGCATCCAAAATGTTTGCCATGAGTATAAGTGGTTGAAAATGATGTAATTTCTGTTGTATTTAATAGGTTTTGATTAAATTTAAAAACAAAATTGCTACCTAACTCATTGAATTTTTTCTCAAAAAACTAACATTCCATAGCAATTTGATATATTTAAAAGATTAAAGCTGAAAATCAAATTTCTTAGAATCCCAAAGCAAAAATTAGACAGGCAATCTAGGGTAAATGTTGAAATGTGTGACAGGCACCAGATGAAACACAAAGACAAGGATCCAGATTGTTGGAACTATCTCACACTGGTAAATCCCGCTATCAGTTAATTAGTAAGGACAAACTGAAAATTTTATATATAGTTACAACATAATATACTCACCTTATATAGTAGTATGCTTATGATTTTTATTATAGGATATGAGTCAACTTATTCTCAAGTATTTTTTAATTCATATAATACATTCCCTAATAATCCTGTTTGCTTCATTTTAATTAAAGTCAGAAAATCTTACACTAAATCAGACTTTAGTTGTTGTTCCTATCTTCTTCTTCTTTTAATCTTTCAAATTCCCATCCTTTAGTAAACAAAATAATTATTTTCAGTCACTAGCATAGAGTTTAAGTTTGGCTTTCTGGCCTTATAAACTGGGAGATAGTTCTTAATCAGTATGGTAAGGCATTCTTGAAATGAAATGGCTTATAAATCTATTTATCAATCCTGGCATCTATATTTGACACATACTGTAGGAAATAAGTGCTTCTTATTTTCTTATGGTAATATTTCCTGATGGTAACTAAAGATCTCACTTAGATGGATATAGGCAAGATGGAAGGATGAAATGAGAGATTAATGGGTAATGCTTTGGTCATTGATTGACTTATTCTGCATTTGTGTAGGAAGGATGGGTATGCTAGTAATTTTTAAAGAATTAATGTTCTTTCATGAATATCTTTTGTAAATTAAGAAATGACATAATGACTACCAGGACAAGAGTTCAATAATTGTGAGTGAAAAGACCAATCTATGATGCAGTCAATATTTATTACAAGCAGAACATACTTTAAAATTGATATCTACAACATTGCCCTCAAGGCTTACACTACCATTTCAACACATTCCCTCATGAACAACATAAGGCTGTTTTACCAGTGGTCTCAGCCATTCTTCATTCTACTATAGATGTCAACTGTATAGTAATATATTGCCACTCTAAAAAGAGGCTTCTGGTACTATTGACTAAAACTAAAACAATATCAACTAGGTGACAAAATTTCTCAAATGATCAGTCCTCAATAATGGCAAATTGCAGAATAATGGTATTAAAATCACATTGGTTGACAAAACGTGATACGAAACTTGAATATTAGTAAGGCATGTGTACAAAGTTGGTTTTTTTATTCTTACAAAATGTGCTTCATATCTTTGACAAATCAGAATTAAAACACTGGCTGTAGTGTACTGATCTAACTTCACTTGGAAAATGAGGTATTCTTTATAGTTGTTTAAGTGTAAAATACAATTAAAAATTGGTGATAACATACCAGTTAAAGAAGTTAACAACAATATTTTAAAATTTGAATGAACTTCTTGTCATGTGCTTGAAGCTCTGTTTAAAAGCCACTTTTCTCAACTGTAATAATGAGCCATGGTTATTTGGCATTTTCAAATTAAAATGTGGTGTACTAATAAGTATGCCTAATAAAGGTAGAAAAGTTTAAAAAGACCAAATGTCTTAAAACCACGAAAATGTTGACCAAGTTATTCTATATTTAATATTGTTATTCTAAACACAATGATACAAATGATGCCTTAATGTAAAGTATAAAATTCATTTTGTAAATTGTTTAGGAACATGTGATCACTATCCATATTTCAACTCCAGGTGAAATAAGTATGTAATAATACAGAAAGTTCCTACAATAAGTAGGATGGAGAATTATTTCAACAGAAAGGTTATTAACCTAAAAAAAGATAATAAATATATGTTAAAAACTGAACAGAAATACAAAATATGTGAATAGCATCTATATTTCTCTGCTTTCATTATAATCATGATTGACATAATTTTTACTCAACTATGCATTAAAGAGAATACACTTCCTTTAGACTAACAAAAAATAGTGTGAGATTATAATGTTACGTAACTTGCTATACTTTGATACTATTTTTAAAATATTACTAAAATATTTTTAGGAGACATTTTGACATTTAGCTCACAAAGCAGTCTCTTCAAACTTGACGGTAAATGCTAAGTAGATAGTTGCTTCCTATGGAAGTTACAAATATAAAATAACCATCATTTTATTCATCTTGCCATTTGTATTAGTCCATTCTCACATCGTTATAAATAACTGAGACTAGGTAATTTACAAAGGAAAGAGGTTTCATTGACTCATAGTTCTGCTTTGCTAGGGAGGCCTAAGGAAACTTACAATTATGGCAGAAGGGGAAGCAGGCACCTTCACACGGTGGCAGGAGAGAGTGTGAGCAAGAACAGGAAAAAGTGCCTTACGAAACAACCAGAACTTGTGATTTTATACTCACTTACTATCAGAAGAACAGCATGGGAGAATTGTCTCATGATCCAATCACTTTCTACCAGATTTCTTCCTAGACATGTGGGAATTATGCAGATTAAAATTCAAGATGAGATTTGGGTAGGGACACAGCCAACCCATATCATTCTACACATTTTCCCTCCCAAATCTCATATTCTCACATTTCAAAACACAATCATGCTTTTCCAACAGTCCCCCAAAGTCATAACACATTCCAGTATTAACCCAAAAGTCCAGTCCAAAGTACCATCTGAAACAAGGTAAGTCCCTTCTGCCAGGAGCCTATAAAATAAAAAACATGTTAGTTACTTCCAAGATACAATGGAGGTACAGGAATTGGATAAATGCTCCCATTCCAAATGGGAGAAATTGGTCAGAACAAAGGGATTACAGCACCATGCAAGTCTGAAATCCATCAAGGCAGTTATTAAATCTTAAAGCTCCAAAATTATCTTCTTTGACTCCATGTCTCATATCCAGGTCAGGTTGATGCAAAGGGTGGGCTCCATGATCTTGACCTGCTCTGTGCCTGTGGGTTTGCAGGGTACAGCCCCTCTCTTCACTACCTTCACTGGCTGGTGTTGAGTGTATGTGGCTTTTCCAGGTGCACAGTTCAAGCTGTCAGTGGATCTACCATTCTGGGGTTTGGAGGACAGTGGCCCTCTTCTCACAGTTCCACTAAGCAGTGCCCCAGTAGGGACTCTGTGTGGGGTCTCCAACCACATATTTCCTAGAGGAGGTTCTCCATGAGGTCTCCACCCCCACAACAAATTTCTGCCTGGACATGCAGGTATTTTTGTACATCCTCTGAAATCCATGCCGAGGTTCCCAAACTTCAATTAATGTTTCCTGTGTACTAACAGGCCTAATGCCATGTGAAAGCTTCCAAGGCTTGGGGTTTGTACCCTCTGAAGGAATAGCTTGAACTGTACCTTCACCCCTTTTAGCCATGGCTGGAGCTGAAGTAGCTGGGACACAGGGCACCAAGTCCTGAAACTGTACTGAACGGGTTCCCTGAGACTGGCCCATAAAACCATTTTTCCCTCCTCATTTTTCCCTCCTAAGCCTCCAGGCCTGTGATGAGAGGGTGTGACCCCAGTATCTCTGGCACGCCCTGGAGATATTTTCCCCATCGTCTTCATGATTAACATTTGGCTTCTTGTCACTTACATAAATTTCTGCATCTTGCTTGAATTTCTTTCCAGAAAATGTTTTTTTCTTTTTTTTTTCTTTTCTATCACCTCATCAGGCTGTAAATTTTTCAAACTTTTATGCTCTACTTCCCTTTTAAACATAAGTTCCAATTTCATATCATCTCTCTCAAGTTAAAAGTTCCACAGATCTCTAGGCCAAGGACAAAATGCTGTCAGTCCCTTTGCTAAAACATAGCAAGCATGACCTTTGCTCCAGTTCTCTAGACATTCCTCATCACCATCTGATACCACCTCAGCTTGGACTTCATTATCTATATTATGGTCAGCATTTTGGTCAAAATCACTCAACAAGTCTCTAAAAAGTTCCAAACCTTCCCACATCTTTTTATCTTCTTTTGAGCCCTCCAAACAGTTCCAACTGCTGCCTGTTACCGATTTCTAATATCACTTCCACATTTTTGGGTATCTCTATATTAGTACCCCACTCTTCATGGTGCCAATTTCCTATATTAGTTCATTCTCACACTGCTATAAAGAAGTGCCCAAGACTGGGTAATTTATAAAGGAAAGTAGTTTAATTGATTTACAGTTCCACATGGCTACAAAGGCTTCAGGAAACTTAACAATCATAGCAGAAGAGGAAATAGACACCTTCTTCACAAAACAGCAGGAGAGAGTGTGAGCAAGAGCAGGGAAGACTGCCTTATAAAACCACCAGATCTCACTCACTATCACAAGAACAGCATGGAGGTAACTGTCGCCATTATTTAATCACCTCCCACCAGGTCTCTTCCTTGACACATTGGGATTCTGAGAATTACAATGAGATTTCAGTGACGACACAGCCAAACCATATCAACATTGTTGCTACATGCCCAGTTATGACATGAACCACCCCAATTTATTTATTCAGAGCTTAAGAATTCTCGCTGTAGTAAGATACCTTTTCAAGAAGTATATGTTTTAGACATGTTTCTGTTATATTTTTTGATGTTATAGATTGTAATAAAAACAACCATTAAATATTCCTAAAAATACTAACAATGAGTATAAATTATATGCATACACATAATTAATTTGAGCTCCAAAATTCCTTTATTATTGCCCTGATTTTACAAGTGGTACCTATAGTGAATTGTCTATATACCTTTAGCTCAAATTGTCTTATCCAAATACTCTAGTGGTGGTGGTTGTTTCTTTTTTCTTTTTCTATTTTTTTTTTTTTTTTTTTTGCATAATTGTTCAGCTACTGAAGACATTCTCTATCATAGTTGTCACTTCTTTTGGTAATGTCCTTCCATGATAGCTCATTTGTTTTATTTCAGTAAATGTTCTTATTCTTCTAAATGCTACATTTGATTTTTGAATTACTCATTAAGATAATTTTTGGAAAATTTTGTTATTAAGTTAGTGCTGCTCCAAATGTAGATACTACAAACAAGATGCTGGATGTTCACAGCAGAACTATTCATAAAAGCCAACAAGTGTGGACAACCAAAATGTCTATCAAGTGATGAAAGGATGTAAAAAACTGGAATATACAAAGAGTAAATTTTTTTCTGAAATAAACAGGAATAAAGCAATAATACATGCTACAACATGGATAATTCATGCAAACATTATGTCGAGTGAAATAAGTCATATGTTATATGATTGTATCATATAAAATGTCCAAAATAGGAAAATTTGTAGAAACAAAAAGTAGATTTGTTGTTGTCTCGGGATGGACAGATTTGAGGGGTCAGCTTGGGAGTGACTGTTATTGATTACAGAATTTATTTGTGATGAGATGAAAATGTTCTAAAATAGACTTTAGTGATGGTTTCTCTACTCTATTAGCATATTAAAATCCATTAAATTGTATACTTTAAATGAATGAATTATATGGTATGAATTGTATATCCATAAACTTGCTTAAAATGTTGGAGGACATTGCCATAAAATTACACTGAAAAGGTCAATGAAATCTCGTAACTCCAAACAAGAGACATTTTCTTTTCAAAGCCTGGCTCAACATCAACAGCAGCACTCTTGCCCACCAAAACTCTGTGCCATCCTACACCCTGCTACTGCTAGATTTCTGCATCTAATAAGAAACTAACACTAAAAATAATCTAAAATGCTTGGAGAAGTATTGGTTCCACATATTAAAATAGAAAATAAAGGTATTTCTAGAATACTCTTTTATATCTAATAATAAAACAATATAATAATAGCAACAACAAACTATAGTAGTGATAGCTAATAATTATTAAAAGTTTAATACTAATTATTAAAAGTTTAATTACAGTGTTTAGTAAGAACTGTTTCAATTGCTTCACAGGTATTAACTTCTTCAATTCTCATCATAACATTGTGAGGTTGGAACCATTATTTCCTTTATTTTATAGATACCCATGGAGAGGTTAAGTAACTTGTCTAAGATTACAGAGCTAGCAGGGATAGGATAGAAATTCTATCTGTCTGCCTTTAGAGTTTGTGCTGTTATTCACTACGCTTTAATTGCAAAATAGTCATAAAACAACAAAGAAGCTAGCCAAAGGTTTACCCATGGTTGAAGCTATGATCATTTTATCTGAAGCAAACAGCAACTACATCAACAATAAAGTAAGGATTTATCACAATAAGCTCAACCTTGATAATCACATAAGTATATAGTGATGATTAATGGAAACATAAAGATTATTAATTGTGATGAATAAAGTTAGCTACAAATAGTAATATAATATTTATATTTTTATAGTTCTAATTAGGAGCATGGTAGTTTATGGGTTTAATATTTTATTATGTTTTTCAAGTGTATCTTCTTAGAAGTATTGGTATAAATCACTTACTTTGTACAGATCATAAAAGAGTGAAGAAAAACTTATGTTATTTAAAGCAGTCCTCCAAACATCAAGAACAACACAAATAATAGAAAGGAATTATTAGTATTAGTTGCTCATATAAAATAAGAAGATGGGAGGAGAGTCCAACATCTGGTTCACGTTGATGGACATTACACAATAATAAATTAGAAAGAAGGTGTAACAGCATATTTAAATGACAAATTAGACAAATAACCCAAAAGATGAGAGTTAAATATGCATATGCAATTTCTCATCTCATAGGAAATTAAACCTTTTCTAATTATAATAGCCCTAATTATTATAAAATACTAATGAGAAACATATACATTTTTAAAAATGCTAATAGATCATCTATATATAATCATGATAGGATTATATGCTAGGTATCACATACTATACAAATGTTACAATGCACCTAAATTCTGGAAAATTCTACTTTGTGTAAAATTAAAATCTTTATTTAAGTCAACTACCTAAGGTTTGCATTTCATAAGAAGTAAATTTTTTAAATCTTAGAGGCCTCTGCCTAAGATTTGAGTCAATGTGGACCATGTCACAATGTCCAGGCTTCAAAGAAGAATCCAAGTTACTGATAAAAATAATAACATATAACAAATTTACCTAAGCCTTAGAGACTATGAATGTTACAATTACAGTAAGCCATGATATCATGAATAACAAAAAAGTTAATATTTTAAAAACATTAATATTGATAGTTTTAATTCAATAGCATTAATAATATTTAAATATACACATAATCTGTTTTATGATGTCTGAAAAGTCCATTTGTACTAACATTCCTACTATTCAAGTGTATCAAATTTATTTATCAATTTGTAATGAATGACTAAGGGTTCAAGAAAGGCAGTGGTCAATTGTTTAATTACACATAGTTTTGGGGCATTGAACAAATACGAATAAAAATTGTTCTTTAGTAACTAAAGTATCTCTGACATCCATGTTGCAAGAGTGTATGTAGCTGTGACACTATGAGAATGTTAAAACATAATGGATTATGAAGATGCACAGTAGTATATATGATGTTGGAACCATTCAGAGTAAATGATCAGATGAGTTATATTCCATCTACTTTTTATATTATTTATTTATATATTTCATCCAAAATTATTCCAGAAGTATTTTTACTGATGTAAATTCAATATTCACATAATCATGTGTATGTGATTGTTGCAAGGAGCTAGGATGAAATTAGATACACAGTTTTAGCTGTAATGTGGTTGTCTCTTAGTACCAGTTTGGTTGCTATTTACAAGTATAAGCATAAACTTTATAACAGAGTTTAGGAAGACTAGAGTATTGTTGGCATTTAAGTCACACATAAATATTGTGAAAGTAAAGATTACAATGATCATGTGGCTGTTATTATGCAGTCTGAGATGCATATTCAGTTGCCTATTGATAATGAAAGACTCAAACAGTAGAAAATGTATAATATCATTATAGAAAATTATAGTTGTTGAAAAAGAGCAAAGGTTGTGAACCTCATTGTTGACAGTATGTAGTGCATAATGATAAGTTATCTGCTTTGTAAAATTGGAATGACAAAAATTTTTATGTAAAGAGTAAATAATAAGGAATTTTTCAATGAATTAAATTCATAATATTTTTTTTGAATGGCAGGTTCTAACAATACAGAACAAAGTTTTAAACTATCATTTCAGGCTAGGAATTAAAATGATTAACAAAGTTACTACATTGCTTTTGGGATTTTTAGAGGTGTTCCAAGAAAATATATTTTTATATAGAGTCATTAGCATCTAAATGAAGGTAATTATTGTCAGATGACTTAAAATCCAATCCTGATTTTACCACTTATATGTATATCTACCTAGGCCAAATCATTTAATTTTTATAGGTTACGCTTCTTACATTAAACAAAACATGAGATACTTGGACTAGATTACTTTTAAGGTTAACTTACTCAACCCCAATATCTTACTGTAAATATGATCCTCAGATGACAGTTACACAATGTGTCCAAAGTAAAGCTCTCATTTTAGCTCTAAAACCTGTTTTTCTTACCAAATTCCTGTGTGTGTGTGTGTGTGTGTGTGTGTGTGTGTGTGTGTGTAGCACTAACATCCTACATCTCCTGTTGGATCAAGGCTAAAAGGAACAGATTTTCACTTACTTGCATTGATTCTATATTATCTTTTTAATGAGGTTACTTTTTTTCATTTTCATTAATGAAAATGTGTACAATACTTGTGTATGATTGCCTATGAAAATTGAGTGTGAAGACAGGGTTACCTGCAGCAAGTTGAAGGGTTTTTCTGGTTAATTTTTAATTTTTAATTTCTTTACAAAGTAGGATGCAAATTTTGTGCTGAGGGTAAGAAAGGAGGTAAACATTTGAAGAAAAAGCAGGTGGTTTAAATATCTCCTTTGAGGAATAGATGAGAAGTTTGTCTAGTCTCAGTTTCCCATTTATGCCATACCCAATTACCATGAACTTAGTAGCCCAAAGAATATATACTTATTATGCTGTGGTTCTGGAAGTCAGAAGTTCAAAATGTATCTCATTAGGCTAAAACCAAGATGTTGACAGAGCTACCTTCCTTCTGGAGTCTCTAGGTAGATTTGCCTTCGGAGAATCAAGAAGCTTGCTTCTTTCACAGATTTATGGTTTCCTTTCTGTGGTCACATTAATCTAATGGATGCTTCCATCACCGTATTTCATTCCGACTCTCCTACTCTCCTCATTCCTTTATGAGGACCCTCCTGTTAATAGATAGATCGTGCCTGCCCAGAGGCTAGAGGATAATCTCCTCATCTCAAAATCTCCAATTTAATCACATCGATAAAGTCCGTTTTGTCATTAAGATAATGTGTTCACAGGTTTTGGGGATTAGAACAAAGATACGTTGTGGAGGGGAAGCCTGCTAACCACAGTTCATTCTCTTCCTCCCCAAAGACTCAAGTCCATCCCAAACACAAAATTCATTCACCCAATCTTAACATTCCCAAAGTCTCAACCCATTACAGCCTCAGCTCAAAATACCAAAATCTCATTGTCTGTATCATCAAATATTGTATGGATGAGATTGTTATGTAATGCATGTTGGATAAATATCTTCTCTTATCAATGGACCCATGAAACTAGAGAACCAGTTACCTGTTACCAAAATATGATGGTGGGACAAGCATAGGATACCAATTATAAATATTCCTGAAGAAAACAGATGGGAAAGGGGCAAATTTTGACATTCAGTCAGAAAAACAACATTATGTTTCAAGGTCTGTGCATAACTCTCTGTGGTTTTTATCTCCTCCCTACGGGGTAGAGGCTCTACCCTCAGAGTTATCTTTTCTTTTTTCATAAGGAGAATTAGGACCTGGGCATCTTTGGAGGAAATATTATTTGTCTACTACTTCTAGGAAAACCTAGAATTGTATGGCCATATTATGACTGGAATCTTTGAATTTTTAAGGGTACTATACATATACATATACATACACACACACGCACACACACATATTATATATATATATATATATATTTATACAGAGTCTGTCACTGTGGCCCTGGCTGGAGTGCAGTGGCGTGATCTTGGCTCATCACAAGCTCCTCCCGGGTTCAAGTGATTCTACTGCTTCAGCCTCCCAAGTGGCTGGGATTACAGGTGCCCGCCACCATGTTCAGCTACATTTTTGTATTTTTAATAGAGATGAGGTTTCACTTTGTTGGCCCGGCGGGTCTCAACCTTTTGTCCCCGTAATCCACCTGTCTCGGCCTCCCAAATGTTTGGTATTACAGACGTGAGTCACTGAGCCCGGCCTATATATATATATATATTTGACAGGGTCTCTCTGTTGCCCAGGCTGGAGTGCAGGGGCGCAATCACAGCTCACTGCCACCTCAATATCTTGGGCTCCAGCGACTCTCCTACCGCAGACTCTAGAGTAGCTGCGAGTACAGGTGCATGTCACACCACCTGACTATATATATGTATATGTATATGTGTGTGTATATATATGTATATGTATATGAATATGGGTTTTTTTGTAGAGATGAAGTCTCACTATGTTGCCCAGGTTGGTTCTTAAACTCCTGGTTTATGATATTTCCTAACTGAGTTCTGTAATTTGGGATATATTCAGAGAAGAAAAGACTCGAAAAAATGGGCCAAAACTTGGTGTGGAAGTGTGACAGGAGATTAAAATGTACAAGAATACAATCAGTCAGGTATTAGTGTTAAAAAATGTGGTTGCATTTATCTATTGTAGAACCAAATCTAGTCAGGACAAAATAAAATAAGGGAGGGTATTAGAATTTGGGATAAATAACATTAATTAATCTTGCCTTGGATTATAAGAAAAATGTTATTAAAAGTTATTGAAAAAGAGATCAAAAATAAAATGTAACTGGACAGACAACATATTTTAAACTTTCATTTCCTTGACACTATCCTACATAAGTCCCTTATACCAGAACAACTCTAATAACCTCTTTTATCAGTCTTCTTGCACTTTTTCTGGACCTTTACAATTCATCTTTTTCAGGGCTGAAAATATATTATTTCTGCACCTAAACATTCCCTTACTCATAGAATCCTAGAGTTGTAGGGAATCATATAGATTATTTCATTCAACCGTCACTTTTTACTCTCAACCAATGGTCGTTGTTCTTAATTCCAATATCATATACTAGTCATTCACTGTGGACAATCTCAACCCTATCTTTTTTTTTCATTAAGATCTTTGTTAAAAAAAAAAATGCCCTAGACTTTACTAAATGAGCTGTTTTAATTATGGTTTTGATAGCATATTCAATCTTTAATCTTCCTTCTTTTCCTTTTTATTCAAACTTTAATGAGGTGTATTTGAAAAATAAAAATTTCATATATGCAAGGTTTACAATGTCATGATTTGATTACATTTATTTTTCTTCACCCTGTCCTCAGTCTTCAAGTGTCTATAGTCCCCTCCCTCAGTCTTTAAAAACAACAACAGCAGCAATAGTAATAACACACATTTTCCTAAGTTTAAAATGCATCTATATTACCTACTCAAAAAGATATTTTATTTTCTTTATTATTAACTTACTACAAAGTGCCAGATAAAACAAACAAGATTTCTATTATCACAATGCAATCTTAAAGCCAACTGTGATAGCTTCTAGGTTCTATCTAAGTAATGTAACATGTTGTTAAATATCTCCTATGTTTTGAAACTCTCGGACTGTAAAACTTTTGCATCTTGTTTCTTACTTTACACATCCCTCACTGGTATTTCCTCATTTACCTAATCCTTAAACATACACATTCTAAGTTCAGTTTTCTTCATGTGTGACCCTTATTGATACATGACACCACAGCCCAAATACCCAAATTAAAAGTCGTGGAATCAAAAGCTTATTTAGACATAAGCTCAAATCATGCCTAGCCACTTTTATTAAATCTAAATAAAATTATAGTAAAATCTAAATACACAAAGAAATATCAATCAGTCCTGTAAAGTTAGAAAGTATTTTTAAAGTAGTGAAAATTTCACAAAAAAAATTCTGCATGCAAATGTCTATAGAAACTTTATTTATAATTGCCAAAACAAATATAGACAAATACACTGGATTACATTCAGAAAATGGAATATTTTTCATTGTTAAAAAAAATAAAATGAGTTACCAATCCACAAAAAGACATAGAGAAAACTTATATATTGTTAGGTAAAAGAAAAAGCCAGTCTGAAAGGCTACATACTGTATGATTCCAACTATATGACATTCTAGAAAACCTGAGTCTATGGAGACAATAAAAAGATCAGTGGTTTCCAGGGGTTACTGGGAGTGAGGAATAAATAGGCAAATCACAGAGAATTGTTAGGGCACTGAAACTACACTGCATGATACTAAAATGATAGATAGATGTCATTATACATTTGTGCAAACCCATAGCATGTACAACAGTTTAAGACTGAACCCTAATATAAGCTATGGATTGTACGAGGTGTCAATGTATGTTCATCAACTGTAAGAAATCTATCATGTTGTTGGGAGATGTTGATGACGGGTAATGCTATGCATGTGGCAGGGTGGGGTTGAGGGTTCACAGGACATAGTGGGAAATCTCTCTACCTTCTGCTAGATTTTACTGTGTTTCTACAACTGCTCTACAATAAAATCTATTTGAAAATGGACAGAAATGTGGGTATATTTCTGTAAAATTTAAAATAAAATTGTATTAGGATTAATATTCATTCCAATAATTTAAAAGCCTGTAACAACATGTAAACAAAATACAGGACTCTGTAATTGTGAATCTCTTCAATAGCACATGAACAACATCTTTCAATCACAGTGAAAGGAGCTGGAGTAAAGGAAAGTGAAGAAAGAAAATAATCAAAATACTGAAAATGGCTTTTAGAATGTAGTCTCAGTACATAGGTTTCTCTTCAAGCTAAATTTAAAAATGTAAACCTCTACAATAACCTCAAGATCTATACCTGCAGACTTCCAGGAGGCACATTTCTACTGGAGAGAAATGCAGGCAGCACTCTGGTAAATTATGTCTTCCAGAGGAACAAGAAGTTTGCAGAAGAAGAAGGAAGGTTCATGATGAACCTTAAAGCAAAGGTCACCTAATGCTACCTCCTCATCAGAACACATTTTATTTTTGTAACCTAAACTTTGTTATTAAGATAAAAAATTTGGACATAGAATTCTATATTGTCTTCCAGAAGTCAAAGAAAAATAGAATTGTATTAGAGCATTCCAAGAGCCAGCCCTCATCAACAACATAGTATCTCAGAATAAAATAATGAGCAATGCAATAAAATAAGTATCAGGTAAATAAATATTAAAAAGAAGACAAGCTAGTATAAAAAGAGAAATTAAAATAAAGTAAACCAATAAACTGAATAGTTGACATGTGAATATACAGCAAGTGTGAAGTAGTGCTTCATAAAACAGATATAAAATAATAAATAAAGCTGTGATAATAATACCATAGCTGTTCATTCAAGCAATATTGGCTTGTTGCTTTCTTTCTAAGGAAAAAAAAAAAATAAGCTCTAGAAAAATGCTTAACACAAGGCCAACAAAACTTTATCCTCAAAAACCTTATATTTTATAAGGAGAAATAAACTAACATCAAGATAAATGAAATATTTTACAGATTCTAAAGAGAAAAGTACATTAGAGAATGAGCTAGAAAATATTCAAGAGGTTTAGAAAAATTGTAACTCCAAGCAGTGAAGATAAGAAATAACTCACTGTTAATGGGGTAATTGATTAAAAGACTAAGGAAGTGAGGGAGAGAGATATTCTGGAAGGACAACATTTCAGACCAAAAGAATAGCAGCTATTAATTACCAAAACAGTTCAAAAAATAGTAAGGAGCCCACTGTAGTTGTAGTATAAATAATGCAGTAGAAAATTATGTCAGCGAAATAGCTTGAGTTGGGATGAGGAAAGAGGGAGTCCGATCATATAGATTCTTAAAAACCATTTTTAAGGTATTGATCATTTCATGATTGAGGACTCTGAAGAGAGGCATAATATTTTGTGATTTATATTTAACATTTTAACAGATTTTTTTCTAGCTAATGGTTAAAAATAGACTATTCATGACCAAGAGAAAAAGCAGGAAGATCAGTTAGAAAGCTCTTATAATATTGCAGCAAACTAAGATGGTGGCTTGAATGGGACATTGTAGCTACTTTTCCTATAATTTGAAGGTACATTCAATAAGATTTTATTGACAGATTGAACTGGTTTTGAGATAAATAATTTAAGAATGACGTCAAGGTTGGCTGGGCACGGTGGCTCACTCCTGTAATCCCAGCACTTTGGGAGGCCCGAGGCGGGTGGATCACGAGATCAGGAAATCGAGACCATCCTGGCTAACACGGTGAAACCCAGTCTCTAATAAAAATACACACACACACAAATAAATAAATAAAAATAAATTTAAAAAATTAGCCGGGCGTGGTGGCAGGCACCTGTAGTCCCAGCTACTCAGGAGGCTGAGGCAGGAGAATGGCGTGAACCCGGGAGGTGGAGCTTGCAGTGAGACGAGATCGCGCCACTAAACTCCAGCCTGGGTGACAGAGCGAGACTCCGTCTCAAAACAAAACAAAACAAAACAAACAAGGATAATGTCAAGGTTTTGGCTCAAGGAAGAAGAATGGACCTCCCATTTATAGCAATGGGAAAGACTCCTGGAGAAACAAATATGGGAAATGATAGGAGCCATGTTCAGGTCATGATACATTGAATATTCCAATGAGATATCAATGGGACATTTTGAGTTGACAGTTAAATATCTAAGTTGGGAGTTCAAGAGAATGGTGGGAAAGGCAGATATAAATTTTTAAGTAATAAGAATATGAATGATAGTTTTAAAAAATGAGACTAGATGCACATGGCAATTTGTATAGCTATAAAAATAGAAGATTAAGCCATCCTTCTGCCATTGTAAAGTTTAGAGGTTGAAGAGAGCAAAATAGTCCAGCAAAAGACACTCATAAAGAAATAAAGATGAAAGCAGAAAACCAGGAGTATATAGTGTCCTAGGTCTCATAAAGAAAGTGTCACAAAAAAGAGAGAGAGATTCTTTTTTTTTTTTTTTGGTACCTTTATTGATAGGTTAATAAAATTAAGGATGAGAATTGACTATAGTATTTAAAAATGGAGACTATTTTTGACCTTCCTTAGGACCAATAGGGTAAAAGTTTGGTTGAAATGGGTTTAAAAAGAACTAAGGAAAAGGAGTTTTATACAAGAAGTGTAAACCAATGTTTTAAGTTTTTCTGTAAATGAAAGAGGAGAAATGGACAAAAGAAAAAGAAAAAGAGAAGGGGCCAAAAAAGGAGTTTCTTAACTTGAAAGGAGTAGCATCATGGCTACATGCTGAAATGAAGAATTAAGAAGTGAAGAGACTCTTATTTAGTTTAACAGAAGAGATATGGGAAAATGGCTGGAGAGAGGAGTTAATTTTTGTAGATAAACAGAAAGATGTTCTTAGGAGTGTGGATTGCTTGTTCATAAAACCAGGAAGGAAGTATAATATTTTGGCATTTATGCAAATATAATGCTAGAAGTCATAAATAAGAATCAAGCTCTTTGGGTAACATGGGCATTTTAACAGTGCTAACTCTTCCAGTCCATAAGGTTAATATTCCTTTCCATTTAATTATGTCTTCTTTAATTCTGTTCATCAGTGTTATGTAATTTTAAGCATACAAGTCTTTTGCTGTCTTGGTTTGGGTTTATTCTTATATATTTTATTCTTCTCATGCTTTTATAATTTTTTTTCTTTATTTTCTCTGTGGATAGTTCATTATTACTGTACAGAAATAAAACTAAATTTTTATGTTTGATTTTGTTTCCTGAAACTTTACGGAATTTTCTTTTAGTTCTAATAGTTTTTTTTTATTGGAGTATTCAGAGTTCTTTACATACAGTATCAGTCCTCCTGGAGAGATAATTAATTTCTTTTTTTCCAATTTGAATGCCTTTTATTTATTTTTCTTGATTAATTGCTCTGGCTATTAGACTCCTAATTCTATGATGAATAAGAATAGTGAGAGTGGACTCCCTTACCGTCTTTTCAATCTTAATGATTTCAAATATTCACCTTTAATGTGATACCAACTGTGTATTTTTCATATATGGCTTTGATTATGTCCAGATACATTTCTTTTATAACTACTTTGTTACGAATTTTTATCATAAGACAGTGTTGAATTTTGTCAAATTCTTTTTCTGCATCTATTGTGATAATCATATAATTTTTACCCTTCATTCTGTTCATGTGATGTATTATGCTAACTAATTTGTGTATGTTGAATCTTCCTTACATTCCTGGGATAAATCATAGATGGTCATACTGTATGATCCTTTTAATATGCTTTTGAATTAGGTTTGCTAGTATTTATTCAGGATTTTTGACTGTATATGCATAAGGGATATTGTCTTGTAATTTTCTTATCTCATAGTGTCCTTGTCTGGCTTTGGAATCAGAGTAATTCTGGCTTCAAAAAGTGAATTTGAAAGTGTTCCTTCGCCGGGCGCAGTGGCTCAAGCCTGTAATCCCAGCATTGTGGGAGGCCGAGACGGGCGGATCACGAGGTCAGGAGATCAAGACTATCCTGGCTAACACAGTGAAACCTCGTCTCTACTAAAAAATGCAAAAAACTAGCTGGGCGACGTAGCGGGCACCTGTAGTCCCAGCTACTCGGGAGGCGGAGGCAGGAGAATGGCGTGAACCCAGGAGGCGGAGCTTGCAGTGAGCTGAGTTCCGGCCACTGCACTCCAGCCTGGGAGACACAGCGAGACTCTGTCTCAAAACAAACAAACAAACAAACAAACAAAAGAGAAAGTGTTCCCTCATCTTCAATTATTAAAGAGTTTGAGAAATACTGGTATTAATTATTTAATTTTTTGGAAGAATTCACCAGAAAACCATTTGATTCTGGCATTTTCTTTGATGGGAGAGTTTTTATTACTGATTCATTTTCTTATTCTATATTGTACTGTTAAAATTTTCTATTTCTTCAAGAATCAGTCTTGTTAGGTTGTATATTTGTAAAAAAAAATAATTCTAGGCTATCTAGCTTATTGTCATATAAATATTAATTTAGTTTCATAATTTTTATATTTCTGTGGTATTAGTCATGAAGTCTCCTCTTTTCTTTCTGATTTTATTCATTTGAGTCTACTCTCTCTTTTTTACTCTGGGTATTTGTCAATTTTGTATATCTTTTCAAAACCACCTCTTACTTTTTTTATTTTTTTCCATTGTTTCCATAGTCTGTCTTTAAAAAAAAAAAAAATCTGCTACAATATTTATTATTCCTTTCCTGCTAACTTTGGTCTAATCTGGTTCTTCTTTTCCTTGTTCCTTGGGGCTAACCTTAAGTTATTTATTTAAGATTTGTCGGGAGCGGAGCAAGATGGCCGAATAGGAACAGCTGCAGTCTCCAATTCCCAGCGCGAAGGACACAGAAGACCGGTGATTTCTGCATTTTGAACTGAGGT
>NW_012116154.1:8675020-8720522 GCF_000951035.1 Colobus angolensis palliatus | reverse complement strand
CCAACATGGCACAAGTATACATATGTAACAAACCTGCACATTATGCACATGTACCCTAGAACTTAAAGTATAATTTAAAAAAAAAAAAACTTAATAAACAAAACAAAAAAAAAAAAGATTTGTCTTTCCTTTTTAATGTATGCTTTTAAAATAATTTATGGGTTAATTATCACTATAAACTTCTCTTTTAGTATTGTTTTTGCTGCATTTCTATGTTTTGGTAAAATTCCAGTGACTTTTTTTTTTCAGAAATAGAAAAAAATCCTAAAATTCGTATGGAACAACAAAAGACCCTGAATAGCCAAATCAATTTTGAAAAAGGAAAAAAAAAAAGGCTAGGGGCATCAGGCTTTATGATTTCAAAATATATATTATAATGCTACAATAAATACAACCTTATAGTGCTAGCATAGAAAAAGATATATAAACCAATGGAACAGAATAGAGAGCCCATGTCATATATGTTCACCCATATATGGTGAACTGATCTTTCACATAGGTGCCAAGAACACACAACGGAGAAATAATTGTTTCTAAAACAAATAGTTTTGGGAAAACTAGATACCTACATGTAGAAGAAAGACATTAGAACATTATCTTACACATGAAAAAATCAACTCAAAATTAATTGTAGATTTGTACCTAAGACCTGCAACTGAAATTCCTACAGGAAAATATAGGAGAAACAATTTTATTACATTGGTCAAGGTAAAGCTTTCTTGGATCTGACTCTGAAACCATCAGCAAAAAAGCAAAAATAGACCAGCAGAACCATATCAAACTAAAAATCATATGCATGCAAAGGAAACAACAGAATTAAATGGCAGCCGATGGACTGGGAGAAAACGGTTTCAAATCATGTATCTGAGAACAGGTTAATATCCAAATATATATGGAACTTTTACAACTCAAAAAAAATCATAATTAAAACATTGACAAAGGACTTGAATAGACATTTCTCAAAAAAAGACAGATTTACAACAAGTATGTAAAAAGTTATTCAATATGTCTTGGCAAAGATGTGAAAAAAAGGAATGCTTATACAATGTTGGTAGGAATATAAATTAGTTCAACTTCTGTAGAGAATAGTATGGAGATTTCCTAAAGAACTAAAAATAGAACTACCATTCAACCCAGCAACCCCACTACTGGGTATCTACCCAAAGGAAAATAAATTATTTACTAAAAATACACTTGCACCCATATGTTTATTGCAGCACTATTTACAAAGTCATTTTTTGCACTATTGCAAAGTCTTAGAATCACCTTAAGTGTCCATCAATGCTTTATTAGATAAAGAAAATAAGGCATATATACATAATGAAATATTATGCAGCTATAAAAAACCATAAAATTATGCCCTTCCCACAGCATGGAGTCCATTATCCTAAGAGAAGTAACTCAGAAACTGAAAATCAAACATTGCATGTTGTCACTTACAAGTAAAAGCTAAACAATGAGTACACGTGTAACAAACCTGCATATATACTGCTGAATCTAAAATAAGATAAAATTTTAAAATCACTACATCTATTTAAAAAAAAATTCAACTTCTCTAATTTTAAGGAAAATTGAAGTCTAAATCATAATGAGATACCATCATGCTTCTGCTAAGATGGCTATTACATATATATGTATGTATACACATACGTACGTATGTAATATACATGTGTTCTGTGTGTTGTCAAGAATAGAG
This sequence comes from Colobus angolensis palliatus, assembly GCF_000951035.1. Taxonomy (NCBI): domain Eukaryota; kingdom Metazoa; phylum Chordata; class Mammalia; order Primates; family Cercopithecidae; genus Colobus; species Colobus angolensis. The sequence continues at coordinate 8,718,826 of NW_012116154.1, read as the reverse complement.
AAAAATGGAAAAACTTCTACACTGTTGCTGGGAATGTAAAGTAGTACAACTACTATTGAAAATGGTATGGAAGTTTCTAAAAAAATTGAAAATAGAACTACCATATGATGAAGTAATCCCACTTTTGGGTGTATAGCCAAAATAATTAAAATCAGGATCTTGAAAAGACATCTGCACTGCCATATTCTTTTCAGCATTATTCATAAATAGCCTTGGTATGAAAAAAAACAACCCAACTGTCTATCAATGGACGAATGGATAAAGAAAATACGGTATATATATAATGAATTTTTTGTACTCTTAGAATTATAATATTATATATGATTTTGTATATATGCATTTCCATATTTTTAATAATTCTTTCATTACTAATAATAACTCTGGTATGAAAAAAAGCCCAACTGTCAATCAATGCTTGAATAGATAAAGAAAATGTGGTGCATATATATAAAATGGATTTTTTTGCACTCTTAGAAATATATGTATTTAAGTACTTTAAGCATTTTAGTATAAGCCTGAGAGATTTGTCACCACATACATTCACTAAAATTACATTATTATCAACATGCAGTTCAATAGCACTCCAAGAAACACCTTTTATATATATGTCTTTAAAAACCTTCACATCTTGCATCACACAGGAATCACCACATACATTTTATACAATAAAATGTTATTCAGCTTTTAAAATAAGGTCATCTTGCCATATGACACAATATGGATGAATATGAAACACATTATGCTAAGTAAAATATGTCAGACATAGTAGGAGAAATACTACATATTCCTACTTATATGAGGAATCTAAATTAGTCAAATTCGTAGAAACAGAGACTAGAATGGTGTTGCCAGGGGATGGGGGTAGGGGAAAATGGGAGTTGAGTTGCTGTTGAACAGGCATAAAGTTTCTGTTATACAAGATGAATAAGTTCTAGAGATCTGCTCTACAACATTGTGCCTGTAGTTAACAATACTGTGCACTGAAAAGATTGTTAAGAAGTTAGATTTATTTTATGTGTTCTTACCATGATAAAAAAAGTCAATTGCTCTCTTCATTTCTCCCTTCAAATGAATCAAGCTTTTCAGCAGAGCATTAGGGTAGTAAAAGTTGAATTAGATTTGTGGAGAGAGAAGATTCAAATCTCTATCTGGGAGAGTGGAAAAGCTATACACACACATGCACACATACACACATATATGTAAAACATATGCACGTTATTTTGTTAGAAATATATAAAACTTATTTTATTATAAATACATTTAATTATATATAAATTTATATCATTTTTATATATACAAGATGATACAGGGATTTATTATATAAAATAATGATGTGATATGCAAATATCTGTCAAACCTAATAAATTAAAAATAGAAATATCTCTTTAAGTGAACTGAAAGGAAATGGGCATATTTTATATCTATAAAGAAATTTTATGTCTAGCTGGTGTAAACCATGTTTTGGGGAAACTCACATGAGTAATATATATACAAAATTTAACTGTACTGAATTGACAATAATCATCAAATAAATTGAACACCTATGTATACTATCTAGAGTCATGTTCATTGAAATCAGAATTCTGGGGTTTTTGTACTCACTATGTGTCCTTGGCCAATTGTTATGCCATAGTTCCAACATCTTTAAAATTGGCATGATAACACTACCTTATAACGTTGTTTTTCGTTGCATGAATTAAAAAAATAATTTGTGTAAAGATTTTAGCGTGTTGCCTAGCATACAAATTAATATTTTAATCATATGTACTCTATACCCTCTTGCAAAGATCTATATCCATATGGTTTTATTGTAAGTCTTTTCAAAACTTTAAAGTATTAGAATTACAGAAGATTTAAGACATAAAATGTCCAAATGTTTCCATACAACTCCGATAGCAAAATTGGTAAAATTAAAACATAAATACATACTTTTTTTTAGTTCAGCTCAAACCAAACACAACAGGATATTGAAAGATAATATATAATTATCACTAAGTTACTATTGCTGTAAAACTTATTATAACAAAACTTAGAGGCTTAAAGCATAAACTTAATTTTTTTCTTCATTTTGTGGATCAGAATTTCAGGAAAGGCTTAATTGGGCAATATCCATTTGTCTCCCCTGCGGTTAGAGCTGAAGTGCAACATAGGGCTGTTGTCACCTGAAGTCCCAAGTGTACTAGCCATACAAGATGACTTACGTATATGGTTGACCATTGATGCTGACCATCACAAGCAACATTGCTGAAACTGTCAATTGGAAGACCTTCACATGGCCTGTCTTACAAAGTAAGCTCAGTGTGCTTGACCTTCTCATATCATAGTTCAGGAACTGAAATACTAGTGTCCCTGACGCCAAGGTAGAAGCTACATGCCATTTTATGAACTACTCTTGGAAATTTTAAAATACCAATTCTACTGTTACTTGTCAAAGTAGCCTTCCATATTCAAGCACTGGAGCATAGACTTCACATTTTGATGATAGTAGTGACAAAGTGATTGTATTTTTTTTAAACCTCCGCACATGCTTAAGAGGAATTAATCTGAGGAGTGTAAGAGTGGTTCACCTTAGAGCTTTATAAGATAAAATAAATTATTTTCTCAGGAGAGATAAAGGAGATATTTGATAACATTTAGCACCTATTATTGCATAAATTTTAAAAAGTAAGATAGTTGGAATCTCCTGCAAATACTACTGACTGCCTGATACAAAGACCGATCTCAATAGTAAAATAATTATTTAACAAATATTTGTTGAGTATCTATTATGGTAAATACATTTTTATTTTCATTGACAGTGGATCAATAAATAAATAATAACTCTTCTTACACGGAAATTACTATAACAGGAGACAAAAAAAAAAAAAAAGAGTACTATACCTGAACTTAACATTTTATGCTTGGGAAACTCTTAGTCACTCTTCCAGATGCAGCCCAGTCATCAATTTCTGCATTAGGGGCTGCTGAACTAAGACTTGCTGGCAAAATCCATCTCATTGCCTTGTTTTTGTAAACAGTGTCTTATTGGAATACAACCATTCATTTTTTTTAACCTATTGTTTCTGGCTGCTTTGATGCTACATTGACAGTCAAGTAGTTGTGACAGACTATATGGTATACAAATGAAAAATATTTACTACTTTGTTCTTTAAAAAATGTTTGCCAACGAATTTCTATAGAAAGATTTCTTGAATTTGCAAAGCTGATTATTTCATTAGATAAAGAATACACTTGAATTATGACTATGACAGGTTATTTTATTTTCTATTAAGTATGTTTATCATAATACACATAAAAGAGGGTAAGGACTGGTACTTAATAACCTTTGAATATCCAGCTACTTATTCAGTGTTAGACATAATGCAGTTATATTCCATTAGAAAGTTTATAACTACATTAATAAATGAATGAGATCCGTACCCACTCTTCTTCAATATTCTTTCTCTCCTCAATACTCTATTCCTGCAACTTCAATTAATTATCCCATGAGGATTGATCCTCAATTTAAAGTTGCCCTTTATTTCTTTTCAACACCTGGAGAGGAATCTCCAAGCAGATATGTTGCAGGTTAGTCAATTCAATATATTCTTATCAAGACAAATTATTTTCTTCCACTGGAAATATACTTCTATTTGTGTTCATTTTATATTGATAGCATCACCATTATTCAAGTTGGTATTGGATAAGGATTAAGAATATTATCAGGAGAAACAAAGAGAAAGGAGATACAGCTATCTTAATTTTACCTAGACTAGAAAACTAAATGTCAGCCCTGAACATATAAAATAATGAATAAAAAGTTACCAGTTGGTCACCAATTTCTGCTAATTTTACCTCTGAAATATTCATTCATTTTATTTCTCATATTCATTCTCAATGTCTTTAATTGTATTCACTCCCAAGGACCAGAGACCTAAGTTTTTCTGACATAAATGTAATTGTCTTGTCTCTTAATTGTCTTCATCCATCCAATTATTTTATTCATTATCTCACCTGTTAAATTAAATAAGCAGGAAGCCATTATCCTAAGACTATCTCCATACTTCAAGATCTTACATAATAAACTACAGCCTTACTTAGTACATAGACAAACTGAACCTAACTAGGGTCATATTTCTAAATTACAGATAGTCAGTTCTCATTCAATCATAAGCAATTGAACTTCAGCCCACCACAGGCTTTCAACTGATTAGGCCATGTCCAAATCGGACAAACACTTAGCTGCAATCAATAAAGCTATTTCTATACATTATTTCAGTGCTCTGTCTATAAATACTCACTGCCTACTAGGAGACCTTTCTGAACCTCTTCTGGTTTGAGTGCTGCTTGTCTCATGAATTGCTCAGATAAACTATTAAGTTAAATTTGTCTGAAGTTTCTCTCTGAAGACAACGAATATATCTGCACTAAAGTGACAATGAAAAGGACATCATGCTGGAGACTGAGTGTAGGACAGTGACTAAGAAAGTTCCAGGTTTTCAAGGCATCTATTTATAGCAAAAATAAAAATAAAGCTTAAAAATTTAGAAAGTATATGGTTTTCTACCCTCCACACTGTAACCAGAATTACACACACAGACACGCACATACACACACACACTGATAACTCACTCTCCTCCAATTGAAATCCTCCAATAATTCCCCTTTCTGTCGTGCAATATCAATTCTTTTGCCATATTGTGACAATTCTGCCATGCAATATCAATCAATCAAGACATGCTACCGATATAAAGCATGTCTTTCAAGCTTGGCCCCTTTCCCAAATCAGTTTAACATATTTGTTTCTACTAGTGCTTTTCTTCTCTTTTGGATATCCTTTGCATTAGGTATTTTCCAACATATGTGCTGCGCACTTTCGCATCTCAGTAGCAGTGATCAAACCGTTTTTTCTACCAAAAGCCTTTCTTAAGCTCTTCCTTCCATTGCTACTGCTAGTGGCAATCAATCTCTCTCCCACTCAGTCTTTTGTATGGAAAAATATTTTTATAAATCTATGTGACATTTATATTAACCTTGTATTACACATTATCTATGTGTATTTTTTTCATGTGTTTCCTTCAGCGGAATCCTATTTAAATTTTGCTAATTTAAAATTCTTAATTATGTTAACATTTCCTATGTGTATAGCACTGTAGCACAATGTGAGTTTAGTATAAAATGGTAGCTTTAAAAAAAAAATCCCATCACCATGTTCTTTTTTGTTTTAGAAGATTATAAAAAATAAACAATATAAACTCTCAGCAGAGTCTAATTTCTAAAGGAGTTTAGCAGGCTTTGAACCAAATGAAATATAATTGTTGGAAACAAAGCTATGTATTTATTGTTCAGACTTCAGGATTTTTACAAAAATATATTTACATAGTTTATTCATATCCATATTTGCTCTGAAAGCTCAGAAATAAAAACATTCACACATGAAAAATCTCAAGGCATTTCTGCAGTGTGTGAAGGCAGACTAAAGGAAGAGGCAACTCACCATAATTTGTTGATTAAGAGTAAAAACACACTGAGAAGGAAAATAAATATGTATTCAGCAAAACCTAATTAATTCCCTTGAGTGCAAAACTCCAGGAGTCAGAAATGAAGGCAGAACTGAAAGAGTGGAGTGAGGGGGTGCATACTCTCAGTTACTCCTGCATAGCACAAAATAAACAAAGTGGTAAAATGTTGGTGGAGTGGATGGAGGCCTCTCCATTCAATCCCTTTTGAACAACACAATATTGGTGATGAATGAGGGAAAGCAAACATTTTTTTTTTCCCTTCTGGCTTCCAATGCTGGTGTTTCTGGAAAGAAGAGAAAGAAGGTCTTGCCCCAAGAAACAATAAGAATTAAGTTTTTGGCCCAAGGTACAACTCTCTGTCAAGGTTTCTTCTATGAGATAGTTTATGCCAACATATTCCCAATGTGTTTTGGCATTCTAGTTTTGGAATAAAATAAATGTATGCTTTTCCTTAATCTTAAGATAAGACAGTTAAATAGACATGCTCATCACTTCTTGGAGAACTCACATAATTTTAACAAATAAGTAACGTATCACTTCCTCTACAAGAATGAAATAACCAAGAATCTAGATGCCTAACATTGTTAAATTGAGGCTTAAAGAGTCAAGACAAAAGAAATTTGAATGAGAATATTTGCAAAAATTAAAAGAAAATTGTAATGAAAACAAAACATTAAAAAATTTCCTATTTATCTCAATACAAGCTGAGAGTTATTAAAATTTGAAACTAGAAAAGATCATCATAAAAAGAGAAAAAGGAATCATGAAAACTTGCTTTGATAAGAAAACAATCAATCAAAGAATTACAACATACCCAATAAATCCAAAGTTTATTTAAAAAGTATTAAAAAAGGCCAGGAGTGGTCACTCTCACCTGTAATCCCAGCACTTTTAGAGGTTGGAGCAGGCAGATCACAAGGTCAAGAGATCGAGATCATCCTGACCAACATGGTGAAACCCCATCTCTACTGAAAATACAAAAATTAGCCGGGCATGGTGGTGCGGGGCTGTAGTCCCAGCTACTCGGGAGACTGAGGCAGAAGAATGCCATGAACCCGAGAGGTGGAAGTTGCAAAGAGCCAAGATCATACCACTGCACTCCAGCCTGGTGACAAAGCAAGGCTCTATCTAAAAAAAAAAAAAAAAACAGAAAAAAAAAGTATTAAAAACAAAATAAAATACAAAGTTTCCTTCTAGTAATAGCAGATATATAATTAGACCACATTTTCTAGAGAAAAATTAGATTATATAAAACATAAAACATAACCTCAAAAATACTTATACTTCAAAAGAGCTAACAATGTGAAGAGAATCCCTGTGGAAAGATCAGCAAAAGGACATAATCGACTGGTGTTTCATTCTTGAGGGATTTTGTCATTTGAAATAGGTTCCTGAGAGGATAAATTGAACTCTTGATGTTCTCCCATGGCATCCCTTCATAATCCCCCAAAATCAATTGCAAGTTAATTGTAAGGGTAAACATTAAAGATGAAACAATATGGTTTCCAAGAAGTAACGTGAGAAACTATCTCACTCCCTTAAGTTGGCAAAGATTTCCCTCACAGAAGTAAAAAGCACGTATCATTAAGGAAAAGGTGGATAAACTTGCATGACGGTAATATTTAGACTTTCTGTTCACCAAATGTAAAATATATTTACAAAAATATATTTACATAGTTTATTCATATCCATATTTGATCTGAAAGCTCAGAAATAAAAACATTCACACACATTAAATAGAGAGGGGAAAGGGAAATCAAGGAAAAAAAGTATTTTCAAGCAATCCATGAGCAAAATGTTCAAAAGGCAAGAACATTTCACAAACGACAATTTACAAAAAGTGAATTAATATTGGAAAAGTTACTCAGCATCTGCAATCATTAAGGAAATGCAATTTAAAATCACAAATAAAATATTAATATTCACCAATCAGAATGACTAAAATTAAATAGCCCAGAAGTATCAAGTGCTGTTACATTTGTGGAAAAATCAATAATTTCCTACAGTTATAATGGGATGCAAATTGGTACAAACATTTTGGATAAACATTGATAATTACCTATTGAAGTTGATCTGATGTAAATTCTAACGTCTATTATTTCTCTCAATATTTATTCAACAAATTTTGTGGCCCCGAAGACATGTGCAAAAGAAGTCAAGCAGTAGTATTCAAAATAGTTCCAAATTGAAATCACCCAATTCAGTAAAATAAAGTGGAACTGTATTTGGCAAATTCCTACAATTGAACACTATATAGCAATGAAAATGAATTAACTATGGCTACATGCAACAGGAAAAAAAAATTCCAAAATGTATTATTAAGCAACAGAAGCAAGATATAAAAAATTATGCTGTGTGATTATACTTATGTCAGGGTTTAAAAATAAACAAAACTATAACATAAAGTTAAAAATTAAAAGAGTCTGTATCTTTGGCAGGAGGATGGGGAGTAATAAGTTTATTGATCTAGAGAGTAACTACCTCAGTATGTTGACTATGTGATAATTCATTCACCTAGACTCCGTAATGTATGAAGTTTTTTATTTTGAATATTCTAAGTTAATAAAACAGTTTAAAAAATCTGGAGATGCATGCTTGCATTTCACTGTTTTATAATACTGAAAAATTGGAAACGATAAATGCTTATTAATAGAGACTTCACAAGATTAACATGGCATATCAATGCAACAAGATAATAAGCAAATTATCACATGATCTATTGAAGGCATAATTAAGAATATGAAAAAATAATAAATGAAAGTGAAATATTTAAAACAGAATGTACAATGTATACATATATATACATATATTCATACATTTCCTATTTAATATTTTCCCTATCATTACCAATTTAGTCCAAATCCATTTCTACCTAAAATATATCTTCAATTTAATTATATATATATTTCAATATTGAATAATATATAGTTCAACTATATATATATATATATATATAGTTCAATATTGTCTGTATCATGCTGTGAGTGCTGTCATGCACTATTAACTAAAGAGAATCAGCCTGGTATTTTCCACTGTATGTTCTCATTCATTGAATGATATTAACTCTGCATACTGTAATTGCTCTCGGTCAGTGAATAAATACTCTAGAGTGCTCTCTTGATTTCACCATAACATGTATCTTGTGGCTGTCATTTCTCTATTAACTGTCTTTCTGTCTTAGTTTTTATTTGGTGGAATATTTTGGACTCATAGTGCCGCAAAATGTCGAGACGTGATAATTTTGTATCTCCTCCAAAGAAACAAAGGAGTATTAGAAATATAAAAGATATTTTAATGTAGCATAGTGCTTCTTTTTAAAAAATGGTTGCAGAAACAGGTAAAAGTTCAGCAGAAAATTTTGAATTGTTGGAAGTGCAACATAATTCTGAAAAACACGTATAAACATCAGCACTGCCTGGAATAACTGAATCTCAACTGTGTCATGATGTCTGAACAATGGAGAGGGAATTACATTGCATCTTATCGGAAGCCATCTCCATGGGAACTAGGCTAAAACAGTATTGTTCAGGAAATAATAGTATTTCTAACAACCAATCCAATGGCCCAATGTGAACAGCATATAATTGACATACACATATCGACAAATGTATATATTAAAGGGGATTATCTCAAGAGAATGAAATTATAGTTGATCATATTTATTGCTAGGTTTTTTATATTATCTGCACCCAAAAACGTGGTGACATTATTGAAGCTAACAAACAAAACATTAATTTTCTCCCCAGTTTTTTCCACCATTGAAATTATACTTTTCATATTTAGTTAAATGTTAAAAGTAGAACTGTGATTTTGAAACCTCACATTTTGAATTGGGTCTTCCTAATGTAACTTTAACATTACTATTTGTTAAAAAGAACTATATATTTAAAATATTGACTTTAATTGAACTCAATTATAAGTCACAACTGAAATCTAATATTTTATCATAAATATAATTCACATGCATATTTTATATTCTTCTCTGCATTGACATTACAATTTTTAAAATGTATTACCATGCTTGAAAGTTTATTTGTTCAGGTGCACTCTATCTTACTACTGTATAATGTCATTCAGAGTACTATTTCAGGGTGCTAAATAAAATTTCATTATTGATTAGAATACATATTTAAAGGTCAGCTTTAGCTAAGTATTTCAAATCTTGATTACATTATACTTGTTAAAGTTTCTGGACACTTTTGAAATTCATACTAATTATATTTAAACAACATTTTGGCAGGAAAAAGTATGGTTATGTTGCAAACTGTGACATTATTCAGTAAAAATGGGCATTTCTAAACTTATGGCATTTAAAGGTTCACATATGTTTTAAAAGAGAACAAAAGTTAATCTTATATTGGTTTTAAATGAATTAAGTGTTGCATATGTTTTTTTTAGTGATAAAGATATATATAACTTTAATATTTATAAAATTATGAAACCTTTCAGATATTGACATTTTTAAAACTAGAATATAGATTAGATGTTTATTCTTTATTTAAGACTTCACATTCATTTTATTATCTTAATTTTCCAAAAAGAAGACAAATTCTCAATTATATTTGTAATTTATTGGTTTCTAAACTTACTAAAATTATTCTCATAAAGATGGCTTATTGCTGGTTACTTGGTTTTAGTCATTTTTAAAATACGATTTTTTATGTAATGTTTTCCAAAGCAATGTCTGATTAGATTTCATCCTATATGTAGACACCATTAATTTGTAAATGGAGATTTATATTTATGACACCATATTCCAATAACATATTTTTAAACATTTCTAGTACATACTATAATATTAAATAGGATAAATATTCTTACAGACTGTTCAGTTCTTACGTTAAATGACTCCATGAACAATTTTATATAGCCCGATTCCTGATTCAAGAGACATAATCAGGTGTTTATTGATAAGCAACTGTCCTGAGTATACCATCAATCTCGATAATAATGCTGAAGAATTACACAGTTAATTGTTTTCATGTGTCTGGATGTTTATTTCATGGTGTCAAAGTTCTATATTGGACTGCAACTATTTATTTTTTCAATTTGTTTTTGAGATTAATCATTGTGCCAGTATTATTTTAATAACAACATACAATTATTTCTACTAAATTATTTACATACACTATACACTCATTGCAATCTGTAACATAAATTGTTGTATTAATTACTAACTCAATCCACACCCAGCATTATCAAAGGACATGGCAGTATTACATATTAAGAAATAATTTCAGCATTTCTCTAAATTCAAAGTCTTTTGAGAGAAAGAAATTCAGAGTGCACTGCATGAACTAGTTGAATTCAGTTTTACATGTCTTAAATCATCTCTAATATCTGTCTGTGAAAAGAAACGAAATTAATAAAACCCCAGGAGATAGATGTCCATAATAAAATAATCAAATAAATTATATTCAGAAAGATTGGTGGATCACCCTTATTAGAACATGCTCAGGAATATAGCAAAGGGAATACAGTTTCATTAATCAGTGATACTTTTATCATGTTCAAATAGCAGTCCCTCCTGGAAGTGAAAAATTGAACTAGAGTGTTTCTTAAATTGCTAAAACTTGTGTAATTATTGTTATTCTATCAATTATTTATGGCTTGGTTTGTGGAATAAAGACCCAAGTTCTTTCTTTTCCAAAGAAGTGATTTCTAGGCTCCGTGTACAACCTTCTAACTCAGAAGATATATCCTCCAAAAAAGTTCACTGTAAATTTCTTTACAGTGGGCTTCATATTATTCTCTTTAGATACTCTCCATTTGTACATAATAGAATATCAAAATATTGTCAAAATAGTAAGCATGAGTCATGTAAAAAGAGAATCAAGAGATTCATAGATATCATATTGTAATGAATTTTCTTTAAATATAAACTTCACATGAAAATATTTTTGTCAAAAGCTATTGGGTCATGAATATACGAGGTAGTATTACCAGGAATAACAGTCAGGTAATATACTCCTTTAGAATACAGATAAACTTCCATGGAGATTTTAGGCCTAAATATCACCATTGATCTTACACATGTTTTTGCAAATGTAAAATCATTATAATTAATGAACTAGTTAAATTTTCAAAGAAACAATGTTTAACTGGAAAAAATATATAAGAGATCATATTAGTTCTTAACTCATATGTTCTTTGTTAAGTTTAAATGTGTAGATACATAATATCTACTAATATCTATGTAGATATTTTAAATGTGTGAAATAATGAGGCTTGGCATGTAACAAATGCTCTATCCCCTGCATATGGTTATTTCTCTTATTCATTAGAATATAAACTGCAAAGAGTCAGGAAATTTTGTCTTTTGATTAAAGGCTATATCCTTAGTATACAGAGAAACGTCTAGTAAATAGGTTTTGTTGGGTAAATACTTTGTGAAGGAACAACTGAACTGCATAAGAAGTTGCAGTGGAGGCTTTGGTAGCCATGTGGTTTCTTCCTTCCAAACTTTGCAGCTCATTGACCCAGCTGCTAGGAGTGTTTGGAGTTAAATGCTTTCAGGAATTGCCTCGGGCAGAAAAAATTTACCTCCACCATTGATGTGGACGGGAAGCAGGAAATACTGGGTAGAAGAGGATAGTCCCTGGTGAGGTCCAACCTTCAAGCCTCTACCCCGCGGCCCAAAGTGAGAACATGCATTCCTGTTTTCCCGCTCAAATGTTGCCTTTTCCAAAAACCACCCTGGCCCTCCCTGCCCCCCATCCCGTACCCATAAAAACCCCAGGCTTCACTGGCAGTGGAGTGGCGGAGAAGAAGAGAAGAAGCAGCTTGACATGGGCGAGAAGCAACTTGATTTCTGAGGAATGATTTGATGGTGGGAGACCACCTTCCTGCTCCATTCTTTCCAGCTCTCCATCCCGAGGAGAGCCACTTTCATTGGCAATAAAATCCCCTGCATTTACCATCCTCAATTTGTTTTTGCGACCTGATTCTTCCTGGATGCCCAGCAAGAGCTCAGGATACAGAGGGCTGTCACGCTGCACTGTTAAACAAGTCGTGTGAAGATGGCAAAGATAAAAGAGAGCACTGTAACACACGCCATCTGGAACTCTGGGGGTCGCGGATATCCCCCAAGATGCAGCTCTGGGGCCGCACAGAGTTCTGCTCCTGCGAGAGCCCAGAAGCACTCATCGTGGAACCCACACTCCTTACCTGCGTGCTTCCCCTCCCTCAAAGGGTTGAGAGCTGCCGGCTGAATAAAAAGCCACCCCCTCCACAAGTCCTGTGAAGGGGTCAGGGAAAATCTCCTGTTTCACCATGGTCCCTAACCAGAAGCATTCCACAATGACTGGTCAATGCCAAGTTATGTATAAACCTGGCCCTCTTGCACCGAAGGACAGTGATGAAGGGCCCTTGAAGCATCCAAACCTAGGCAGAATTGTAAGATTTGCTGCTGCCTTTGTTGGAAATGAACTTTGTTTCAATTTCTCATTCTGCCAAATCTGATTTATTTCACGCCCTTTTGTTAGGAATAACGCTCAAAAATTTAAGGAAATTGAATATTTAAACAAAGGATTTTTAGTAATTTTATTTTTGTGCAGAGGGGTGCTTCTTTGGCCAGTTGCCATGAGAGCACACTTGAACAAAGGGGCACGAGAGCCTTTATTTTTGACGCAAGTCTTGTCTCCGTTTTTTTTGGCTGGGGTCGGGTTGTATAATTGAAACTAATTTTAGTTGGCTAAACATTTGATTTTTTTTTTTTTTTTTTTTGATAGGACAGGCAGGTAAAAGTAATTGGAGGGAAAGGGGAAGGGGTGTCTGCAATGAACCAGGAAGTTAGTTTTTAAAAAAAAATAAGGAAAGGAATGTGAGCTGGTGTTGATAACACTTGGTATTGTGGTGTGCCTGGGCATTTAACAAAGGCAAAAAGGAAAAAAGGATAAAAAAGGGAGAAAAATGGGGGATGGGGTATTATGAATTAAAGAATAGAAGATTTATCAGATTATTTGAAGAGAAACCTCATTATATCCCATACTTTTAGTGGTGTTAATCCCTAAAACATTCCCAAGTAGTCTTCCTACACTCAAATCTCCATTTTGGAGTCTGTTTCCTGGGCAACCAATGGAAACTAGAAGTTTCAAAAAGTCTACTCTCATAAATGTGCCCTTCCGTTTCCTTTATAATTAATATTTTATGCATGTAGCATCTATATATAATATGTGTGTTCATGTGTGTGATCATGTGTTAAAATCTAATGCAACCTTATTTGGCATTACAATATTGAAAAATGTGTTATGAGAGGAAAAATAAAAATATAAGAAGGCTTGAAACTATTTTCTATTATTCATTGATTCCAAATAGCAGTCAAATAGTTAAAATGAGATACGCTAAGATTAGCAAGTGTTCCTTCTTCATTATTCCAAGGAAGCCATTTTAAGGAATATATATCTAAATTCAAATCTAGCAATATATTAAAATAATTAAATATAAAATCAAATGTAGTATATTAAAGGGATAACACGTTCATGTAGCTTAGGAAGTCAGATTGTGTGATGGTATCATATCGACAGGTCTAAATAAGAATATCACATTGTCAAGTTGACAATAATTTGTTCAATTACAATATCTGTTATGGATAAAAAATCATTGATTATCTTGTGCACAGAAATCTACTTTTTAAATACATTAAAGAATATCTATTTTAATTCAAATGCTAACATCAAGTCTATCAAGAAAAAATTAGAATTTTCAAAAGTCAGGGATGACTATCTGTGTTAACTATATATATATAACTATATAACTCTATGTATAACATATATAATAACATATATATACTATATGTTATTATGTAACATTGTTTTGGAAATTATTTTATATATTTTTAACAAAGAAATAAGATATACATTTTGAAAGAAGGTAAAAGTACCATTTTCAGTTGATATAATTATTTAATTGAAATACCTAATACTATAAGAAACTGAAATCTATTTATTGATTCTAGTATGGTTACTAGAAAAAGACAGTTTATTAGTTGCTATCACTCCTTTGGAAAATAAAATCAGAAAAAAACATAAAGTTATTCTATCTTATGTCATTTAACAACACATATTTGAGAATGATTCGTTGTTTTGATAAAGATACAAAAAGAAAAGAAAATGTAATATAATTATATATTTGAGGGTGGTTGTTAAGAGTAGACATTTTGCAATTCAATTTCCTTGTCTTGTTTACTGGGATCCATGGAATAAGCCATTTAAGTCTTTGAAAACTCATTGCTCATCAATACAATTGGTAATATTAAATTGTACCTCGTACATAGAGTTATCTGAGTAAATCCTGGCTAATACTAAATAATAGAAACAATTAGTTGAAACATTTAAATCCCATCTTATTATTGCTATATTTGTATAAGCCTTTTTTCCTTTCTTTCCTTAGACAAGCCATCAGAATTATCCAAATCCCTTTACAATTAATATGGATTCACTGAACCTATACATATATTCACAAAAACCACTGATTTTCATGGCTATGAGATCCCTGTTAATGGATGCTAAATATATATTTTTTTTATTCCACAGAAAACATAGAGGTCACAGTAGGAGCACTACACATACTTATCATATAAGTTAAGAATGCAGAATAAAGAAACAGCATTATACTCTTAAACATTGTTCTGATATCATCAAGAAATTAGAAGTTTTAGTTCTACACTTTTCAAATATTTAGGTATAGGTAGTTGGGGGAAAAAAATAGGTTTCTGTAAGTAGTTTTAGGCTCAAGGTAATGCAGCTTTTACACTTAGCTTATTTACCTGACTTCAAGCGAAGATACAAGTTCAAACAAATGCTTTGCACCTGCACAGAAGAAAAAGCCAAAAACAAAACCTAAATATCATGGCAAAAGGGACAAGGGCTACGTAGGGCAGTCCTAACTCCTGGGCTCTCCATGTGCTACAGAATAGATTAAATGCTTGAAATGAAAGAATATGTTTTGGCAGCAGTGCTAGATCTATATCCCCAGGGCAAAATTGAAGACATAGTTGCATTCAATACAGACATAGATCTTCAGAAAGATATTTTCATAAGCAAGCATTGCAGGCATTCAGCTGTGCGTGCCAAGAATATCTCATGAAACCGAGTGCGGGTCTGGAATGAACATGCTGGAGTATAGAGGAGACTGTTGAAACAGTAACTGCTTCAGTGACACCCAAAGCAGCAGGAGATGACAACAATGGTAGTATCAGCAGCAAAAAAGAGCTATTTTTTCCATTTATAAATGCAATTGAACATATGGCTAGCTTAATTAGGACTTTTCTCATTAACTCAGAATAGGCAGTCTCTATTGAAGCACCCTCGATAGAAAATCTGCATGAATAACGATCTATAGGTTTGCAAAAAGCCCGTTTAATAAGTTGGAAACCAAGAAGTCAGCTATGAGCATCTGTGCAACATTTGCTTATTTTTACCATATTTAGTCGCTTTCTGCTGTGTACCAAAAGAACTTGAACCACATTCAAAATTCCCATTGATAAGAATGGTTCATTTAATGCCACCTTGGTAGAATCTGCCTGTAGTTAGAAGTTAAAGCACCATTAAAACACAAGAAAATATTAGCAGAGCTCTATGCAAAGAAAGTATACATTTGTATGTCATCATTATGTTAATGTTGCATGTGAAATGTGAAAAATAAATTTGGAATTTTTCAAGGAGAAAAATTACTGCTGCCAGAGAGTGCCCCCATTCTCTCTTCACAGATAAATAAAATGAGTATGTGATTAGCAGTTGAACTTCTTATGGTACAGATGCATGTTATAATGTATAATTCTTAGGAATAGGCCATTCTATTGTGTTTCTCTGTGCATCTAACATTTAGAATTCAGAATCAGGCAATGTACATCATACATATGTTGATTAGTGTCTCCTGTCTCCCTAAAATGTATAAAACCAAGTGTGCTCTGTCCACTTTGGGCACATGTGATCAGAACCT
The DNA here is from genome assembly GCF_000951035.1 of Colobus angolensis palliatus. Lineage (NCBI taxonomy): Eukaryota > Metazoa > Chordata > Mammalia > Primates > Cercopithecidae > Colobus > Colobus angolensis. Next base: position 8,702,384 of record NW_012116154.1, on the reverse strand, counting down.
CCTGAGGCTGGATCAAAGGACGTGTCTTCAACCTTGGCAAAACAGACTTTCTAAATTAACTGAGACCTGTCTCTGATCTTCGGGATTCACAGGAAACCTGGTATTAATCATGTTATAGAAGAAAATGAAAAGGTAAGTTGGCTCAATTCTTTAGTTGTAAAATTTGTACTTTGATTTTCAAAAATCAAACATTTTAAGAGAAGGAAAAAGTAAATTTGGCATGTCAAGAAGATCTATGAAAATATAAGGTTATTCCTGCAAATGAATTTCCATCTGTTTGGCTGTGGTCTGCTTCCAATCCACCTGTATCTCCTTTTGATTCTAATCAGATATAATTGTTCTCAAGGAGAAAGCCTTGTTTTCTTTCCACCGAGTCTTCTTTCTCTTTTTTCTTTTCTCTTTTTTTTCTTTTTTTTCTTTTTGAGGGAATAAACTCCAGACAAAGAAAAATTCTAAGTCACACATGAGACTGCTAAACAGATGAGCAGTTAAGAACTCAGGTTAAAAATATTTCAAGAACAGAGATTCTGAGTTTAGATAGCAGAGGGAAAAGAGAGAGACTGAGTAGATGGGGATATCCAAAGCTAGTCAGAGAGCTGTTCAGATTCAGGACAAAAAGCAGCAGCACAGAGTTTATGGCTCAAAGATTAAAAAAAAAAGTAGTATGAGGATGAAGATCACTAACAAGGAAGAGACGACCTCAAGTTTCAGATGCTCAGATGTTACTAGAATGGTCTTACTTTCATTTGCATTTATTCTTCATCAGCTTATAAAACTTGTACATATATTCTTTTTGAATGTTTAATATGATCTATGTTTATATATATATAGATATATATATATACACACGCACATATATATACACATATATATACACGTGTATATATACACACACACGTATATATAAAAATATATATATTTTTATATATATATATATACGTGTGTGTGTGTGTATGTATATATATACTTTCCTTTCTTTTTTGTTACTAGACTTAGAAGGATGATGACGATGATTCCTAATTCCCTTGAGCCCTCTCCCAGCATATGTGTTAAACATTGATAAAATATTGACCATTAGATTATTCTCTTGCTGCCTCACTTCTGATATTCTTAATCTCTGAATTCTGATAGCTCCTAAAAATATGCTATGGTATTAGACATGTTTCTTTTTATTCAGTTTGGTTCTTTTGATTATTTTTGTCATTATCACTAGAAACAATTTCCATCCAAGAATAAATGTGATATACTGGGTTGTGACATTTTAGCTTAACAGTACCAGACAGTATTTTCAAAGCTAAAATCTACAGACTTGATGCCAGAAAGAATTAACAATGTAGCTCAATATTATCCTTTATAGGAAGAAAGCCAAAAAGTTGTGTGGCTTGCCAAAACTCTGCAACCTTGTTTTGTGTGCACTGACTTTCAGTGTTATTTTGTTTTATTTTGCAAGGAAAAATATTCCAAATTTCTAAATATTTTAATTTCTGCAAGAGGTTTAGAAAAAAATTGGGCACACAAATGAATCCACTATGTCAAGATACGTCATTAAAGATGAAACCATTGTTGTCTCCAATCAGCTTATACAGCTTGTCAAAGCTCTTTTCCCCCATTTCTTCTAAAGTCCATGTTCAATAACAACATTTGACGGATTGGAATTGGCTATTATGGGAGAATTGTTACTCCAGAGAATTAGCAAATGCTATATTATGTCTTTTAAAATTTATTTGTTTTTTCCTGCAGAGCTAGTTTACTATGACACAGATGTTTACAAAAATATATATAAACATAGAATCATGGGATATTATTAATCTCATGTGTAAAACCTTCCATTAAAAATGTTCTTACACAGCTTAAGAAAGTGTATAAAGTAATAGAAATATCAAATTATAAGTGTGGATATCAATTAGTTCTGGACACTTCTTATTCTAGTAATTTCTACCAAGATTATTGCTGAATAATAAATATAAAAAATCAGATTGCCTAGTCCCCTGTAGAAGTTTTTTCTCTACTTAAATAAATAATATAATCTAAACAAGACTTGAAAAAGTTTTATTCTTTCACATTTTTATTCTTTTAAAATATTTCAATTTGATTTGGCAGATAATATCATTTCCAATGATCACTTATTGCAGTGATATAGGAGTTAAGAAATTACTTAGGTAGATAGTAAGGGTACAGGATTCCTGGGTAAGGTTTCCTTTTAATGAAAAGCACCCTCCAAATAATTTTCTTTTCTAACAGCAGCTGGTAAAATCGAACTGCAGACATGGACAATTAAGTTAGAAGCTTCCACAGGCAAATGCCAGTAGTTGTGCCTGTAGGCTACTTGTGACTAGGCATGATCAAAATGGCAGCTCCGTCTTCCACTCCCTTTGCCAGCCACGTGTGCAGTAAGGAGCAGACCAGATGTCACTAGCCAAGTAGAAAGCTCATTTGCATAATAAGATTAGTATGGCGAAACCAGCCTTCCCTGCTCGCTATGTAAATGTCATACATGGTGGAACCTATCAGTGGGCCCTATGTAAATCACATGCCACCTCCTCAAGCCTGCCTATAAAACCTGTTGTGGTCCTTTGCAAGCCGACTTTTGCCCTTTCAGACGCCTGAGAGAGCTGCTCTCCTCTATGCTTTCTTCTGCCTATTAAGCTTTCCATTCCTTAACCCACCCACATGTGTCCCTGATGTTAATCTTTTCTATGCCAGCCGACGAATCCCAGGTATTTACCCCAGACAACGATGCTGCTTAAATCTTGGGCAGCATAATATGGATTTTTTTGAAAGATGATTGTCAGGTGCAAAAGAACTCTTTAGCTACAATTTATAAAGTACCACTTAATTTAGTTAACATCCTAATTCAATGTTTTAATAAATGCCTTGTTGAAAAGTCTAATAGTTTCATATTCTTTCATCTGTGGCAGGTATATGAATTTATAATTATATATTTACAAAATTATTAGTCTACATTTTTCTTTCATAGGGTAGGGCTGATTCTGTTTTGCTTATTATTGTATTTCAAGAACTGATCTATGCCTGACAAAAAATATTTTTTTAGATGAGTAAATGAATTAAAGAAAAAGTAAAATACCTTTATAACAAGGTTTGAATATTTCTCTCGAGTAATTTTCCCCCAGTTGAATACCTTGATGATCCCCAAATTGACCTGTTTTGTAGTCTCTATATCTTTAATCATGTTATTTCCTCTATTTGCAATGTGTATCCTATACTTAGATTACCTGGCGAATGGCATTCATTTTTTAATGTTAGTTCTTTAATTCTTCCTTGATGAAGCAAGTCAAAGCAAAATTCACCCCTCTATCATTTGTTTTGTTAGATCTCATTGCAAAAACTTAAGAATAATAAGTAAAGGCTAAATTTTGGTAAGAGAGTATTCAATGGCACAAAAAATGGAATTATTTATAGTGATTGAGGGATTTAGTTTCTGTCATGTATATTTGCCTATTTTAATTAACAGCTTAAAAATTGGAATTAGTTACCATGTCTTTCTATTTTCTAGCCTGTTTTTCTAGTGTTTTAGCTACTTTAATTATTGCTGATCATTGACCTGAAGCAAAGAAGCAATTTTCTTGTAAAAGTACTAATTAACAACTAAGTGCTTCGTATTTAGGGCAGAGAAAGCAAAGAAGAGCAAGACTTAAGATGCTAACAAAGAGTGCTTAAATTTGTATGCATTTCCACTTTCAAAGCTCAAATACCAGTTTTTCTTTCATGAGACTCTGTATTTACTTTAAATGTTTTACAAAAAAAAAGAGTATTACAATATATTACTACTGAGACATATTTTTAGATGTTAGAACTACACAGAATGCATAGAACATTTAATTTTCACTCTATTATTGATTAATGTAGGCATCACTATTTAGAAGTAAAAATGTAAAAGACCTCAAATTATTTTAGTCTAATATTAATGAATTTCTGCAGCCTTCATTACATTATTGTAACCGATATAAATAAAACCACACAATCTAGAAAAAGACTAGTTTTCATTGAATTCTCATTCAGAATATATGAAAGTAGTGTCCGTATAGAAGACCACCTTAACAGGCTTAGTGTGAGCAACAAGGCTGTTTATTCACTTGGGTACAAGTGGGCTGAGTCAGCGAAGGGAGTCAGCAAAGGGAGATAGGAGAGGGGCAGCTTTATAGGGCTTGGGTAGGCAGTGGACAGTTACAGTTAAAGGTGGTTATCTATTGTTAGCAGGGGAAGGGGTCACAAGGTGCATGGTGTAGAGATGATGGGACTCATTGTCCAGGAGAAGAATGTCACAGGGTCGATTGATCAGTTGGGGCAGGGCAGGAACAAGTCATAATGGTAGAATGTCTGAAGTTGGGTTAATTAGTTAAGGCAGGAACTGGTTGTTTCACTTCTTTGTGGTTTTTCGACTGCTCCAGACTTCTTGGCTCCTGTAGTCCATCTTGGCTCCTGCAGGCCATCTGGATGTATATGTGCAGGTCACAGGGGTTACAATGACTGAGCTTCAGCTCAGAGGCCTGACAAGGAGATAATGGGCATATGCTTGTTTTTAGATGTTCATAAAATAAAATATGTATATATATATTCAAAAAGTATGGGTCACTTGAGTAGTCATTTAACTGTAAACAAAATAATTTTAAAGTTACTAATTAGTGTGTTATATTATTATTCCTGGTATTTGCTATTATTTTAAAACTGGCATTTCAATATTATGTGCTCAATTTCTTTAGATAGATATTACTGTCAAAGGCATTTGAACTAGAGCAACACCATCTTGAATAGGGACTGGGAAAATAAGGCTAGATCTGTTGGGCTGCATCGCTAAACAGCTAGACATCCTAAGTCACAAGATGAGATAGGTTAGCACAAGACAGGTCATAAAGACCTTGCTGACAAAACAGGCTGCAGTAAAGAAGCTGGCTAAAACCCACTGAAAAGGTGGCAACGAGAGTGACCTCTGGTCATCCTCATCGCTACATTCCTGCCAGAGTCATGACAGTTTACAAATGCCATGTCAATATCAGGAAGTTACCCTACATAGTCTAAAAGAGGGAGGTGTGAATAATCCACCCCTTCTACAGCATATCATCAGGAAATAACCATAGAAATGAGAAAGCAGCAGAGCTATGGAGTAGCCATTCTTTATTCCCTTACTTTTTAAATAAACTTGCTTTCACTTTATGGACCTGCCCTGAATTCTTTCTTGTGTGAGATTCAAGAACCCTTTCTTGGGATCTGGATCAGGACCAAGAATCATTACTATTTTAATTTCAAACCGTCTCTATAATGTCTAACTTGTAAGTGGTCCACTTGCAGATTGGTAGAAAGAATTTAGCAGCAACATTATAGGCTTGAAAAAGGAAAGTTTATTAGAAAGGCAGAATACTGCACAAGGGTTCAGGGGAACCTCAGCCAGAGGATTAAGGTATTGTGGTGGATTTTCCTTAGGAGCTTTTATGAATTTTAAGGCAGGAGCTTAGGGTTGTAAAATGAGTTTCAGCATGGCATTCCAGAGCTGTATATACATTTTAGCTATTTGTAATAGTTGAAAGAGGCCTGGAGCTGGGCATGGTGGCTCACGCCTATAATCCCAGCACTTTGGAAGGCAGAGGCGGGAGGATCACCTGAAATCAGGAGTTCGAGACCAGCCTGACCAACATGGAGAAACCCCGTCACTACTAAAAATACAAAATTAGCTAGGTGTGGTGGCACATGCCTGTAATCCCAGCTACTTGGGAGGCTGAGGCAGGAGAATCACTTGAATCCAGGAGGCAGAAGTTGCCATGAGCCGAGATGGCACCACTGAACTCCACCCTGGGCAACAAGAGGGAAACTCAGTCTCAAAAAATAAAAAAATAAAATAAAATAAAAAATTTAAAAAAAAAAGACCTGGAATCAGATGCCCACTTGAGATACTGGGGAAGTTTAATTACTTCTAAAATTACCAGATGAGAAGTTTAGCATCTGGATGGCCTGTCATCAGGTGTTCTTTGCTCCCTTCTAAATTTCTCAGATAAGGAGTTTCTGTGTCCGGGATTTGTTCAATGGTCACCAGGTGATTTTCACTTTCCTCAGTCTTAAAGCAAATTTGTGTTCTTACCTCTTAAGAGGCATCATGTTTGTATTGTTTTCATATTTCTATCTTATTTCTAAAGCCTAATCAGCCAAAGAACACTAGACATATGTCTTACTTTGATGGAGTCAGGTTTATTGATTTGATGTATCCAAGGTAGGTACTTTGTGGAACTATAGATTGCTGCCTCACAACAGTGGGAGGGAAGAGTCTTTCATACGGTATATGGGTTTGTGCTGATAGAGTCCAAGGAGAGTCTAAGAGAAACAGACTAGACTGAATTCTGTTTCCGAGATAGAATTAGAAGAGGGTAATAATTAAAAATTGGGTGATGTTATGAGGTGTAGACAATTTACCTGCTGGGTTTTTCTAGCAATATATGAAAATAGTGAAGTGGCTCTGGGACATCATTGGTATGAAAGAAGTTATCACTCAAAGAGGGAATTCTCATGGCATTTTACAACTAATGCACAATATTGGGAAAAACACTTTTTATTAATGGTGTTTTATATGTGTCTGTTCTCTCGGGCTAATTAAAGCAGGGCTACTTTTCTTTCATTAGTACAAGCTGATTTTCACTGTTTCAGTACTTCACAGGTTTCAAAGTTATTTCATTAATAACACCCTAAGTTACTGATACTCCTATGTAGATTTATGTAATCTCAAGTCATTAATTATTTTTCTTTAAAGACAACTTCCCCACATCCATGGATTTTCCGCTTACATTTGTTTTGTTATTGATGTAATGAAGTTCTCCATGTATACTAAATACAAAGCTATCGGAGATTGTTTTGTGAGCATCTTCTTCCACGCTGCAGCTTGTCTAAGATTTTTTTCATTTTTTAAACAATATCTTTCAAAGATTTATTACATTTAATGTTGTTAATTTTTACTTTTCAAGCATTTGTGACCTCTTTATGGAATGTTTCCTACATCAGTCTTTTCTATGGTCATCTTCTGAGTTATCTTCTAAAATGCTTATGGCTTTACCTTTAGTGTCTATATGAAAGAATATCAACTTACTAAATACATAAAGACATATTAAATATTTAAATATAAAAGGATGTAAGAGATCAAAATAAATATGGGAAGTTGGAAATAACTATATTTTGCAAAGATAGAAATATAAAAAATAGTCAAAATACGTTAAATAATAAGTTTAAAATATTTTACTACAAAAATTTTAAACTGAGATGGCATAGGAATATTTTTTCCCTCAAGTATATGTGAGTTACAATGGGCTAATAAAGTATGTTAAATGGCTTTTTTTCAAACATGACACTAAAAGCAAATTGCAAAATAAATAAATAAATAAATAAGAAGTATTAATTCAATAAAGAAGAAGCATCTAATAAAGATTTTAAAATAAATTTGTATAATTATGAAACAGTCTAGTAAAACAACAACAAAGCAAAAATCAATATCTACATAATTTAAGAAGTAAAAAAAAACAAGCACCAAGTACAAGGGGAAGTATAGAACATCCTCGTACACTATTCTGGAAGTTAGAAATTGATGGATAATTTTAAGGGAAACTTGTTTATATGCATCAACTTTGAAAATATGGTATATATTAGATTTTCATCATTTATTTGTAGGAATAAATTCTGAGGAATTAAGTAAGGATAAGAGCAAACATTTTCTCCTTTTTTATTTAAAAATAATGAAATGATTTATGCACTTTTAGATTTATAAGAATAGGAGTTTCCTTGTGATTTATGTAAACCATTAGAGCAAGTGATTTTAATTAATAAATAATATTAAACAGAATAATTGTTAACATTACATGTTTAAAATATACCAGATATTTTTCTGTTTCATGAATACTTATTATATACCTTTAATCCTGACAACAAACCTATGCTATTAATAGCATTATACTTGTTTTACAAATGCAGAAACAAACATTATACTTCTTTTACAAATCCTTAACAAGGGTTAAGAACCTTGCCAAAGGCCATAAAGCTAGTGAGAGGCATCAGCAAAGAGCTAAGCAGTTTGAATCTAGATTTCAGATGCCTACCCTGCCAGTGGAATGCCCTGTTAATAGTGATGTATAGACATATATATACTGACATTATTATGTTCATGTATTATCATTATTTTAATTACATGTTAGAAAACAATATCTCTATGTAAGGAATTCCTTCACTGAGTATAAAATTGTAGGTTTAATTGTAGTTACTCTGAACAATTGAACAGGCTATATTTTATAAGAATATTATTGATATGGTATACCTGGATTTTTTTAACTTTTAAATTGCCAATCACTAAGTAGCCTTTTTTTCCTCTTTGATATCTTCTTTTTCTCTAAGATAAAAATGATATAAAACAGATTTTCTTTGAAAGTCTTTGAAAAATTAAGCTTATGTTTCCAATATTGTTTAAAAAGATAGATTGGGTTATTTCTTTTTCATTTATATAAATAAGGTCAACTGAATGCTTAAAATTACAAAAAAAATTCTTCATGTTCTTGAAATAGATGTCAGTATAATCATAAATTTCAGATGAAAAGTAAAATTAAACATATTATATACTTTGGAATTAAGGGATAGAAATATAGGATATGTAAGAAATAGAACTGATAACTAAGACTCTCATATTAGTTGTTTTCTTATAACACATAATTTTTTAAATCTAATTTTGTTTTTGTGGTTTTGTTTTTTTTGGCTTTTAGTATTAGATAAGATGGTTGTATTAGTTTTATGTTGCTTCATAACAAATTACCACAAACTAAGCTGCTTAAATGAACACATATGTATTATCTCACAGTTTCTGTGGGGTCAGAAGTCGAGGTGTGGCTTACTTGGGTTCTCTGCTCAGTCTTGCAAGTCTGCATTCAAGGCATTGGCCAGGTAGTGGTCTCATCTGGAGGTATGACTGGGGAACTGGAAAGGAATATGCATACACACTCATTTAGGTTATTGGCTAAGTATTGGCAGTGTTGTAGAGCAGTTATTACCCAGGTTCTTGGCAGAATCTATTTTCTTATAACTGTAGGCTTGGTTTTTTCTCTTTGTAACTAGAGGTCACCTTCAGGTCCTAGAAGCCATCCAAAATTCCTAAAGGCCACCTGTAGTTCCTAAAGGTCTCCTAAAACAAAGCCACTTACATCATCAAGCCTGCAAGGAAATTCTCTAGCTTTAGTAGGTCAAGAAGCAGTCATGACCGAGTTCGGGGGTTCACACCTGTAATCCCAGTACTTTGGGAGACCAAGGCTGGTGGATCATGAGATCAGAAGATGAAGACCATCCTGGCTAACAGGGTGAAACTCTGTCTCTACTAAAAATACAAAAAATTAGCTGGACATGGTGGCAGGCATCTGTAGTCCCAGCTACTCAGGAGGCTGAGGCAGGAGAATGGCATGAACACAGGAGACAGAGCTTGCAGTCAATCGAGATTGCACCACTGTACTCCACAGAGCAAGATTCTGTCAAAAAGAAGAAGAAGAAGAAAGAAGTAATCATATAACATAATATATTTATGATAGCAATATACCATATTATTGTCATATAGTGCAATGTAATTATTGGAGTGACATAGAATGGCTTTTGCCATATTCTATTAGACAGCAGTAAGAGAGAAACCTCATTCATATTCGAAGAGAAGGTGTTACATGAATGCATGAATACCACTGGATGAAAATAATTGGAGGCTAACCTAGAGTCTGTCCTACAAAATAACTAATGTAACATCTTATAGTCTGAAACAGACTCAATTCAAACAGCTTTATCACTGCTCAATGATCACTGCCTAGTTTTCTACATTATTTACTTTACATAATGTTTTCTATAGACATCGAACACTTTGAATTTTAAAACATTTCCAAGTGATAGTTATTTTAATGCATTTAATTTTATTTGAAATCTTACAATACTAGCAATTTTTTGTTCTATTTCCATATTTTGGTATACATATTCATGGTATAACAAGCAGATACATAGCAGTGCTTTTAGAATATGATTATACCATTCATAACTGGTCACACTGATACTTATTTTCTATTTCAGCTGTTTCAACTCAGAAAATATAGATCATGTTTGTCCTATAATTTAAAGATATAAATAATGTAATCAGACATACTGTATCAATCCCATTTTACACTGCTATAAAAAAAAACTGCCCAAGGCTGGGTAATTTATAAAGAAAAGCGGTTTAATTGACTCACAGTTCTGTGTGGCTGGGGAGGCCTCAGGAAACTTACAACCATAGTGGAAGGCACCTCTTCACAGAGTAGCAGGAGAGAGAAGTGAATGAGAAGGGAACTATCAAATATTTGTAAAACCATCACATCTTGTGAGAACCCACTTACTATCATGAGAACAGCATAAAGGGAACCAGCCCCATGACTAGATCACAATGATCTAATCACCTACCACCAGGTTTCTCCCTCAACACCTGGAGATTATAATTCAAGATGATATTTGAGTGAGGACACAAATCCTAGTCACATTATTTCAGCCCTGGCCCCTCCCAATCTCGTGTCTTTTTACAGTTCAAACCAATCATGCCTTCCCAACAATACCCCAAAGTCTTAACTCATTTCATCATTAGCTCAAAAGTCCGAGTGACATCTCATTTGAGACAAGGCAAGTCCCATCCACCTATGAACCTAGAAAATCAAAAGCAAGTTAGTTACTTCCTAGGTACAATGGGGGTGTAGGCATTGGATGAATGCTCCCATACCAAATGTGAGAAATTGGCCAAAACGAAGACACTGCAGGTCCCATGCAAGTTCAAAATCCAGCAGGGTATTCATTAAATCTTAAAGCCCCAAAATGATCTTCTTTAACTCCATGTCTCACATCCAGGTCACACCAATGCAAGGGATGGGCTCCCACCATCTTTGGCAGCTCCACCCCTGTGGCTTTTCAGGTTATAACCCTCGTCCCAGCTGCTTTCACAGGCTGACGTTGAGTGTCTGCAGCTTTTCCCAGTGCACAATACAAGCTGTCGGTGGATCTATCATTCTGGGATCTGGAGGATGTTAGCGCTCTTCTCACAGCTACACTAAGCAGTGCCCAGTGGGGATTCTGTGTTGGGGGCTCTGACCCTACATTTCCCTTCTGCATTGCCCTAGCAGAGGTTCTCCATGAGGGCTTTGTCCCTGCAATAGACTTCTGCTTGGACATCCAGGTGTTTCTATACATCCTCTGAAATATAGGTGAAGGTTCTCAAACCTCAGTTGTTGGCTTCTGTGTATGCATAGGCTCAACACAACATGGAAGCCTCCCAGGCTTAGGGTTTGCACCCTCTAAAGCAAGGGACCAAGTTGTACCTTGGCCCCTTTCAGCAATGGCTACAATGCAGGAAGGCAAAGCCCTGAGCCTGACCCACAAAACCGTTTTTTCCTACTAGGCGTCTGGTCTTGTGATGGGAGGGGCTGCCATGAAGACTTCTGATATGCGCAGGAGACATTTCCCCCATTGTCTTGGCAATTAACATTTGGGTCCTCATCACTTATGCAAATTTCTTCAGTCTGCTTGAATTTATCCCCAGAAAATCAGTATTTCCTTTCCATCACACCATCAGGCTGCAAATTTTCCAAACTCTTATGCTCTGCTTCCCTTTTAAACATACATTTCAATTTCAGATCATCTCTCTCAAGTTTAAAGTTCCACAGATCTCTAGGGTGGGGGCAAAATGCTGCGAGTCTCTTTGCTAAAGCACAGCAAGAGTGACCTTTGCTCCAGTTCTCAATAAGTTACTCATTTCCAAATGAGACCACCTCAGTCTGGGCTTCATTGTACACATCACCATCAGCATTTTGGCCAAAACCTTTCGATAAGTCTCTAGGAGACTCCAAACATTCCCACATCTTCCTGTCTTCCTTTGAGCCCTACAAACTGTTTAAACTTCTGCCTGTTACCCAGTTCCAAAGTCATTTCCACATTTTTGGGCATTGTTATAGCAGGACCCCACTCTACCAGTACCAATTTCCTGCCTTAATTTGATTCCACAATGTTATAAAGAACTGCCTGAGACTAGGTAATTTATTAAAAAAAAAAATTACCTGCCTGCCTCGGGAGGATCTCTGGAGACTTAAAATCATGGTGGGAGGCACCTCCTCAAAGGGTGGCAGGAGAGATAAGAAGCAAACAAGAAAGGAACTATCAAACACTTATAAAACCATCATATCTCATGAGAACTCACTCACTACCATGAGAACAGTATGGGGGGAATTGCCTCCATGATCTAACACCTCCCACCAGGTCCTCTCACTCAATACCTGAGGATTACAATTGAAGATGAGATTTGGGTGGAAACACAAAGCTTAACCATATCACGTATACATACCTGTCACTTATCTCTCAACTGAAAGCCCCATGTTGAAAATATTTTTTGTGTATTTCTGTGTTGCTAGTGGTATGTTTAAAAGTTATATTGGATTATAGTGTTGTTGTTTTTGTTGTTTTGCCTGCTTGTAAAAATCCCTAAGGGAAAGATACAGATAATATATTTCTAAAATAGCTAAAGCATGATGAGTTCTGAAGAAATTCTTTTAAAATGAGTAATGGTTGACTGATAATTACAACTTTTCTATACCTAATTCAAATTGTTTTCATATCTAGAAGTATACATTTTTATTTCTGTAGTGACATGAAATATATTTTGTTTTATAATGTGCTGTGTATAGCCAACATTATAGAAATTATTCAACACGGTCGAAAAGCAGCTGTTCAAAAAAATTCCAGCATGAAAAAGTTTGTGTGAATTTATAGTGATATGCAGATATTCCTTGGCTAATTCAAAGACTTGATTTTTACCAAAATTATATTTGAAATGAAATTGCTGGCCAGGCACAATGGCTTATGCCTGTAATCCCAGCATTTTGGGAGGCTGAAGCAGACAGATCACTTGAGGTCAGGAGTTTGAGACCAGCCTGGCCAACATGGTGAAACCCCATCTCTACAAAAAATGCAAAAATTAGCTGGGTGTGGTGGTGGTAACCTGCAGTCCCAACTACTTGGGAGGCTGAGGCACGAGAATTACTTTAATCTGGGAAGTGGAGGGTGCAGTGAGTCAAAATCGTGCCACTGTACTCCAACCTTGGTGACAGTGAGACTCCACCTCAAAAAAATATATGTAGAGAGAGAGAGAGATAGAGAAATTGCTTTTTTTCATAAAAATTATTATGCTATTAAGAAATCACAATTTTTTTAAAGTTACATTTTTGTTTCTTATTTCAAAATGAGGCAACCACTTTTAGTAAACTAAGCTAATTAGAACTTTCAGAGAATTATTAGCTTTATATGTTTATTCATAGCTGTTTAAAGGAGTATCTTAAGAAGTGAGATATTGAAGCTACTTTGTAGAAATTTGGACCCACTTCTAGCGCCTTTTCAACTAGAGGATTTTCATTTCTAACTATCAATTAATTCTCTCTCTTTCTCTCTCTCATTTGTGTATCATGGCTAGTCCTTCAAACAGAGAAAGAAGGATATCATGACATGTAAAAACTACAGAATCATTGAAAGAAGTAAAGAAAGAGGTAAGTATCTTTGCTCTGTTAGCGATTCTTTGAGGCAATAAACTATTCACTATCTGTTAGGCTGAGTGACCAAAAAAATATACTTTCCTCTATGAACCATGTTAGTTTCAAAATAAATCTAAACTGAAATTCAGTTTAAAATTATCTAATTCTTAAGCCAATTTCACCACTATAGAGAAGAGTTATTTAGTAAACAGTGTCCTTATCTTCAAAAGCATGGCAGAGGAGCATGTATATATAGTCTTGAAGCCTGTGAGAGTGACTTTAATTTGTAAACATTTTTTTTTCAAATAATTTGCTTTAAATTTTTAAAATATATGTTTCTATGCCATGTTATAACTGTATTTGTTGTTGTTGTTGTTGTTTTGTAAAACAGTTTCAAATTCTTAACCCTTACAGGTATCTTCTTATTCAATGAGAACATAATAAGCTGTTGATTAATTCAATTTGAAAATACTAGAATGAATATGAGTATAACACTATATAGCAAGTTCAAGGTATCAGAAATTTTTCTTCCTTATAATATCATGCCAGGTGGAATTCCAGGGTTCTCAAATCTATGAATAAATATGCAGTCACATTAACAGTAATACTCAGTAATATTGAACCACTACCTGTGTATGTAATGCATAGTAACACTCCAAATAATTCTACTTGTATTTTATGGTTTTAGGAGTGGTTGTTTGTCATATATGAGAAGAAACCAATTTCCTTAAATTATTCTGATCAAGACATTATTAGGAAAGTTTTATTCTTATAAGTTATTTGAAGAGGTTATTATTTTTATTTTCTTCTTCCATTGTTGTTATACTATACTTGACAAAATAAATGGAAGAGATCCATACCAAATTCTAACCTCTGAAAATATAGCACACATCTTCACTTCTGGAATTCATTGGATATAAAAACTAAAGCATTTCATGTAACTGTATACGTTCATACATACATACATATATACATACACAAACACGCACATAGAAAATTAGTTGACCTGAAAAAGTTGTAGAAGGTTTTAGCTGCTTTTGTTATTACAAGAATGTGATATATGCTCTTGTTTAAACATGAGGAGCAGTATTTTGTTCACATCATTGGGTAGAAAAGTGCTTTTGGGTCTTTCTGTAATTAATTTTGTAGAAAATTGGACGCCAAATGTTTACTTCCATCAATAGATGAGTAGCATTTGTTTTTTAATTGAGATGGAATCTCGCTCTGTCACCCAGGCTAGAGTGCAGTGGCACCATCTTGGCTCACTGCAACCTTCGCTTCCCAGGTTCAAGCAATTCTCCTGCCTCAGCATCCTGAGTAGCTGGGATTATGGGTGCATGCCATCACGCCTGGCTAATTTTTGTATTTTTTAAGTAGAGATGAGGTTTCGCCATATTGGCCATGCTGGTCTCAAACTCCTGACCTCAAGTGATCCTCCCACCTCGGCTCCCAAAGTGCTGGGATTGTAGGCGTGAGCCACGGCAACTGGCCAATGAGTAGCATTTCTAGACCAAGTCTTTTACTTAAAACAACTAGAAAATCTGGAAAACTAAATTTTAAATAAATTAATGTGTCTATGGGTAGCAGGGATAGCATAAGCAGCAAATTCTTGATGGTTCAAAAACCCAGGAAATAAATAAAGCTCTGAGACATAAGCCCAGAACTAGGCATTACTTTTTCTTTGAGGTATTTTCATTTTAAAAGCTGAGGTTTATGAGCTTAAGTAGTAAGCTGGGCATTTATCAAACTCATTAGGAATGAAAGTAAAATGGAAATTCAGGACCTCTCAAAAAATGGAGACTGTAGTAAATGTCACAATGCTTTCATTTTGGACCCTTAAAATCAAATACTGGAGTAAGAGCAACCAGGAAAAGATCACCTTCATAGGCAAAGAAATCCATGTTTGAATCATTAAATAATGGATTGACTTTGGCTGATCTTTACAGACAGACTTATACCTAATATCCGACAGACTATTGAAACTAACAAACAAAAACACACAAGATATTTAAGACTTGACTGAAAAATAGGAGGTATGCTATTTGAATGTGTTAAAAAGGCAATAGATATAGTTCCCTAAAGATTAGAAACATATGAGAAAAATTCTGAAATAGTAAGAAGATAGTATTTCAACAGAAACTCAAACATAAGAAGACAAAATAAAGAAATTTTGTGAAACATAGATTAATAAGTCTAACAGGCATAATTAAAATATTAGATAAAAGAGAGAAAAAATAGAGTAGAAATAATTTTTGAAAAGACAATCTTAGAATTTCTAAAGCTGGCAAAAATTGAAGACACTGTTCCAAGAGTATCAATTACTCAAACGTCTTATGAGGAAAAGAAAACCACACATAGACATAGCATAGTAAAACTGCTGAAAACCAGAGACAACAAAGAGGAAATCTTAAAGGCTGACATAGAACAAAGACAATAAAAATACTATAGAAAACAGGTGTCTCACAGACTTAATGGAATCAAGAAGAATATGGAATAACTGTACTATGACAAAAGAAAATTGAAAATTAATAATTCTATTACCAAGAAATCACTTGTCAAAAGCTGGCAATAGTGCTCACACACTAAATGAAATACTAATAGTTTTCCTGCAGAAAAAAGAAAAATGGTGCCTGACGGCAGTCTCGAGATTCAGGAAGGAACAAAGAACAAATGAAAATGAAATATACTAGCAAGTCTCCATTACTGTTGATTATTTAAAAATTTCAATAATATATCACGGGAGGTCCCAAACATGCCCAAATTTAAATAAACAACAGACTAAGTTTATAATATGATGAGAAATAAATGGATTTAAAGCATTGTAAGATCTTTTCACTCTCTGAGATGTAAAAGCACTGATCATTAGACTATCAGTGACTCACGATGTAATCTGTATGAAAACTACTAAAAGTTCTACAATATTTAATTTATAAACAGCTACAGAAGAAAATTGAAATAAAAATGGAATATAATAATAAAAACGGAAAGCAGATATTGAATTGGCAAGTTAGGAACTCAATTTGTCAGTTCTAGAATTAAATATCAATGGAATAAACATTCTATTAAAAGATGAAAATTGAAAAAAATTAATAAAAGATAATAAAAATATGCTGCTTAATACATGATATGTTAAATACAGTAAAACAGAAATATTAAAAACAAAAGATGGAAAAGGTGCACCATGCAAATATTTTTCAAAATAAGTATAGCTATGTGAATATTAGGCAAGATTGATTTTTAAGAAGTATTAAACCAGAAAAAGGGACATTTCATAAAGATAAAAGAATAAATCTGCCAGGAAGATGTAATTATTCCAAATTTGGGAAAACTGATATAATGATGCTGAAATATATAAATATAAAATTGACTGAACATGTATAAGAATAGAAAAATCTTTACTCACAGTGGGATATTTTATTACACTACTTTTAGTAAGTGACAGAAAAACAACAAAAAAAGTAATGATATAGAAAATTGAACAACATAATTATAAAATAGACTTTGTAGACACATACAAAATGCAGCACATAATCACTTCAGAATGCAAATCTGATTAAGGTACGCAAAAATTCCACAAATTCATATTGATATGCTATATCATTTCAAATAACTGAAATCATGTTGAATATGGTATCAGAGTATAATAAAATTTAAGTAGAAATTTTTAAAAAAGAATAAAACACTTGAAAATCTCTAGATGACTAAAAATTAGGGAACAAATTTATAAGTAGTCAATGGGACAAAGAATAAATAACAAAGGAATTTAAAATACGTTGTATGTTAAATAAGTTTAAAAACACTATAAATCAAGTTTATCAGATGCTGTTAAACAAGAAATAATGGGACATTATATTTTAAAATAAGAAAGTCTAAACAGGAATGATCTACAACAGGGCTGGGAAATCAGGGCCCAGAAGCAAATATGGTGTACCACTCCTTATAAAAATACAGTTTTATGGAAACACAACCACTCATTCATCAGCTATGGCTATCTTCACACTACAGTTGCAGAGTTTAAGAGTTTAGACGGAGACTGTATGGCCCATAGAGACTAAAATATTTACTATGTTGTCCTTATAGATAAAGTTTGCCAACCCTGATCTATCTCAAGAAATTACTAAAGGATCAGTGAAATAAGATAATGTGAGATTAAAATACTGAAAAAAATAAATATACAAAACTAATAAAATATAAAACTGTCACTTAATAGAAGATGTCAACAAAGACAAAAGATGTTTTTCAGAAAAAGATCAGTATAATAAATGAATATACGACTACTAAGTAAGAAAAAAAATCATGCAAAAAAACAACATTAGACACTGAAAATAATTTACAGACATTAATAATTGTAAAAGATAGTTGGAGGGTACTAAGGACAACATTTAAAGTTTAGATAAATTTGAATAAATCAAACAAATCACTAAATTTACTAAAGCTAACAAAAGGGAAATATATATTACATTGGATTTGTTTTATATCGATTTAGTTTAGACTCTGGAATTAAACATTTTTTCACAAAGAAAACTGTAAATATAGATGATTTTCATTATTAATGAATTCTTTCCAACATTTAAGTAATGGATATGTAACTTCCTTATAGAAAATAGCTAAGAAGAGAGCATAGTTCAATAAATTTATGAGAGTAGCATAACTTTGATACCAAAATATGACCACAATATTATAATCATACTTACAATGATGACGAATTTCCTAAGCAAACATAGGTATTGTAAATAATCACATGATCTGGCAAAGATAATACATTTCAAGAAATGGTGCTAATTCCAAAATGCACAATAGGTTTAACATTCAAACATCAGTTCAAATCCTACATTAATAGAAGATAAAAGATCATTGATACAATCATCTCAGTTGATAGAACAAAAACATTCAATATAATTTATAACAAATTCTAGTATTAAACTAAAAACACAAAGCTTCCTTAGTCTGATCAAAGTAATTTAAAAATACTATAAAAAACATCACACTTTAATGATGAAATATGGCTTTCTCCCTGAGATAGGAATGAGGTGAAGATGTTAATTATCACGGCTTTTATTCAACTTTCTCACACAAGATTTGTCATGTGCAATGTGGAAAAAACTAAGCACATAAAGAATTTTTAAAAAGAGATATGGTTGGAATTTTGTAAAATTAAATACCATGCATGTAAATATATATGTACACATGTTCATATATATGTGCATGTGTGTGTATATATAAAGGTCTTGATATTTATATGAAAGTAAGATGAAAATTCAACAAATATGCTAAAAGTGGGGTTAGAGAATGTAATGTTTACTACAGTTAGATTTGTAAACTGAAGTAATTATTGCAAATATTAATTGTATCTCTGTGAACTATTAGGAATAATAAAAGGAAATAACTGTCTTTTATTCATTTAAGTATCCCAGAATTTATTGATGGAGTATGCTATGGGCTAAATTGTATTTCCCTGAAAATTTGTGTCAAAAAATGTGATAAAAAATGTGCTCAAAAAAGTGTGTTGATCCCAGTACCTAACAATGTTTAAAGTAAGTTAAAATTAGGCCATTCAGATGTGCCCTAATTTTACGTGGCTAGTTTTCTTGTAAAAAATAAAAAGTTTGAACACACAGAAGACACCAGGTTGTATACACACAGAAAAAAACAGTCATCTGGGTACACAACTAGAAGGCAACGATCTGCAAGTCAAAGAGAAAGGTCTCAGAAGAAACCAGATCTGCTGACACCTTGATCTTGTACTTCTAGCCTTCAATTTTCAAACTAAGACAGAGAAGTACCATAAAATCGACTTTCAAAAATCTTGTGTTTGATGCTGTAATGAAGAGAGTGAGAAGGGACTGGGGTAAAGACAGTGGGAGGAGAAGAGTCTACCGATCTTCAAAAACAAAATATTCCTGGAAAGCAGTTGGGTAACATAAAGCTCAAACATTAAAAGTCCAATTTATATGACAAGATGAGCAATTCTACTCTGAGAAAATGCAAAATATCTGTGATAAAGAAACTCCCTGCTGACTCTTCTGGTCTCCTTAGGGTACCATTTTTGCTTTTGTTTAATTTTACTTTGAATTTTAATTTTTCTACTTGTGTCTTCACATTCCAAAATATGAAATTGATGTACTGAGGATCTTCACTGGGATTTCTGTAACAGTTCTTTCTTATGGAAAAGGCTCTAGAGTCCTAAAATGGGTTTCCTGGTCCAATTCTTTCCAATCTCCAGCCTATTTAAATGGAAGATTATGTATCTCCTCTATGAGTGTTTGCTTGCAAATTGAATGAAGAACTGCACTTGATTAAAACAGCATCGCCAAAAAAATCCAAGCAATCAATGACCTTCCATATGCAGTCTTCTCAGACAACCAAGGACCTTAAATATTTCACTCACTGTACCTTATGAGAATAGCTTTTCTTGGTGAACATCCACACATAAATTTAAAGGTCACAAATTCAAGAAAAATCACTTGTAACAAGCTCCTGCAGGAATTGTTTTATAAGATGGAGAGTGAGGACAGTGGTTCTTTTGTGAAAAGAACAAAGCTCTTTGCCCTTGTCTGTTATTTTGAGAAGCCTATGGCCAACCTGCTTTGAAATCCCATTGTGTTCTTGACACAGTAGGTCAAACTCTTATGAGCCAGATGTACATCTTTTCAGAAGGGGAAATCAACTGAATGATGGAAAACTTGGCTCAAGTTGAATTATAACCCAGTTCTTTCCATCGGGAGGAAGAGATTTGGAACTAAGAATATGATTTTCCCCTAGAGGTACAGAATACAGCACAGGAATCATGCTTTCTTGCTTTGGATAAGCTCCAAGTTTTTTTATGTTAAATTCTCTATTTCCATCTCTCATGCACACTTATCAGTCAGCTCTCAACTTTAAATTACTTACGTTAGGATAAATTTAATGAGGGCAAGGATATATAAAATAGGAAAGTAAGCCAGAGTATCCATTAACTTATTTGTAAATTTAATGGAAACATGCATCTCCTTAAATAAGAGGAAGAAATTGACAGTTACGGTATATAGTTTCTACAAACATGCTCCAAAGAGGATTCCTAAGAGTAAAGCCAGTAGAATAGTAAATATTATGTGTCATCTAATTTGTGTGTATTCACAGAAAAATCTAATTGTGGTTCTATAATTATTAAGTAAAATAAACACTGAACTGGAAGTCTAACATGTCTTTCTTAGACTCATAAGGTGTTAGTTATAAAATTGGGAAATTTATTTAAGGTATTTTGTGTTACAGACGCTGAAATGAGAGAGCACAGATCATAACCTCTGAAATTTCCCATAGGTTTAGCATTCTAAATTGTTTCCCTTTGTTTTTTCTTTAAATGTAAAGTCCATTATTTTGTAAATCAACACTATATTTCCTGGATTAAGGAAAACACGCAGGTTTGTATATTGAAATACTAGTGTCTGTGTGGTGTTGCGTGTGTTTGTGAGAATACAGCACTCTTTTTTAAAAGCAAATGATCACTCCTCATTCACAGATTTGGTGCTGTGGGATTATGCTCTTGTTCCTCCAATCAGGGCATCTCCTGAAGAAGTTGTTGTCTCTTTCATGTAAGTAGTTCATAGAAAGGGAAAGTGGAACAGCTGCTCCCAGAGAAGAGGGCACTGCACACATCTTTCAAATTGATGCTAATTCCTCTAGGGTGATCAGTTGAAGTGCTAATGAGGCAGGCTCAGAGCCTCTAGCCTAAATGTTCTGAACTTTGCTTTCCCTTTTAGTACTGTACTACTTCTACAGTGCAAAATGAAAGTTATAGCTAAGTTCCTTCTTCTAAGCGGTTTGTATTTTTTACAGAACAACTTACTCCAAGAAATTATAGCAAAGGTGGGGGTTGGGGAGCGGAAAAACCTTCTATAATGCCCAAGTACCCGTTTTCTCATTTTAATTACAAAGATAAGTGACCACCCTCCTAGAAAGTCTCCTAGACAAGTCACATCTATAAGTTCTTGGGTGAAATTATGTCTCAAGAACTAACGCCTCCTAAGCTTATTATGATACAAGGTTTTGTTGTCATAAGGGTGGTTTTTGAATGTAGAGAGTCTATTCAGGAATTTAAAAGTTTCCTTTTCAAAATTCACCTTCTTTTGTAGGTTTTTACATTCAGCTTGCAAATCCTAGCAGACTATGCATGAGTCAGGCATATTTTAATAAACTTTGAACAATTCTATTCTCACCTGTAAATTAAATTCAAAACTTCTGTTTAAATATGTAGACAGAATCTGCATATTTATTTGAATTATTCTTCAGAATTTAATTTTCAGATAAAATAATTTTCTGAGAACTTAAATAACTTTTATAAATATAAATACATATAATTTACAACTGCAATGAACCTAAAATTCTCTTAAATGTTGCAGAATCATGAATACATTTTAAAAGACTTTAAGACAAAATACAATGTGAAATCAGTTACTTCCTGACATATCTTAAATTTAAGTTACAAAGCAGTTACTCCAAAGGACCAAGTTCTCTTAAACATACAAGATTATACGATTGCATACTTATTGTAAGTCAAAAAGTATCTGAGACAGGTCTCAATCAATTTAGAAGGTTTATTTTGCTAAGGTTAAGAACATACCTGTGACACAGCCTCAGGAAGTCCTGAAGGCATGTACCCAAGGTGGTTGGGGCAAGGCTGGTTTTATACATTTTAGGGTGACAGGATACATCAATCAATATATATATAAGATTTACATTGGTTCGGTTCAGGAAGGTGGGACAACTTGAAACAGGGAAGGGGCTTCCAGGTCATAAGAAGATAAGAGACACACGTATTCTTTTGAGTTTCTGATTAGATTTTCGCTGAATGCGCAATCTGCAGAAATAGTCATTTATGCCTTAGTCTGGCTTAGTGAAACAGCAGGGCGAAAGAAATAATTTGATATGTATTTATCTCACATGAACAGAGGGATTACTTTGAATTCTGCCTGTCCTTTGTTCACAAGGAATTTCTCTGTGGGCAAGTTGTGAGGGAGGTTGTGTAGCTTTATTATTATTTTTAAAAATCTCTGTAGCTGTCTTATTTAAAACCGGAATGGGAGGCAGGTGTGCCTGGCACAGTTTCTAACCTGACTTCTCCCTTTGGCTTAGTGATTTTAGGGTCCCAAGATTTTCCTTTCATATTGTTCTCTAGCTTTGGTTTTCCTATTTATAGCTTCTTATTATACATATGTTGGTTTCTCTTTTTTAATCCTCTGTATTTACTGTTTTCTCACAATTACTTTAATCTCATTTTAAATGTGGGTTTTTTCTACATTTTTTTCCAACATTTTTGACATGCTATTTTATGTAGTGTTAGTTACTCTTGTTTTCCTCTTATTTCAAACTGTATTTCTAAACTGATTTTTGTCTTTAATTTCCAATTTTTGTGGCCTCTGTATGCTCTCTTTTCATGTTTTTCTTTGTTAAATCATTTCATTTTTTTAGTTTTAAAAATTCTAATACAGATTTGTTTTATTTTTGAAAACATTTATTTTAAAATGTTAGTTTACAGTTTTATGTTTTGTGAGTACATATTTTCCTTGTGGTTTCTTGTTTGTAAAGCAATTTTTCTGTTTTATATTCCCTTTTGTATTTATATAAAGTTTGATTTTAATCATTTTCTCTGTCTCATATTTAGGTGAGGTACGTATTTCTGTAGGAGGTAGTTGCTGTGTAGGAATAAGAGGTTTTGAGATCAAATCTATAGGGCTTCTTCTTTTTTTCTTATTACAAGTATTATAACCTTTGAACTTTCTTAATTTTAATTTTATGAAATATGCCAATCCTGTGTTCTCCCTCAACTTTTTTTTTTTTTTTTTTTTTTTGAGGCTGAGTTGAGCTCTGTCACCCAGACTGGAATGCAGTGGCATTATCTCGGCTCACTGCAACCTCTGCATCCTGGGTTCAAGTGATTCTCTTGCCTTAGCCACCACAGTAGCTGGAAGTACAGGAACACACCACCATGCCCAGCTAATGTTTCTGTAGTTTTAATAGAGATAGGGTTTCACCATGTTGGCCAGGCTTATCTTGAACTCCTGACCTCAAGTGATCCATCTGCCTTGGCCTCCTAAAGTGCTGAGATTACAGGCATGAGCCACCACATTTGGCCTCCTTCAACTTTTATCCAGACCTTTTGTTGTTGTTGTTCTTCTCAAATTTCCTGTTCTATTTAATTTGGATTTGACTTTCTCTAATTTTATACTGTTGAAGTGTCAAGTTTTATAGTAAAATAGAAGGAAATTTCAGTATTAAATTGCCAGAGTTTATGAAATAAAAGCATCCTAAAACTCACTGAATTTCTGGTGGTCTCTTCATTTTTTGGTAAATTGGAAACTATAAAGGTTGTTCCTAGTTTTGGTTGCTATTCTCAAAGCATGCCATTAAACTTTATACATGTATCAGGGACCCCTCCATTTATAGGTGAGTATCTGTTGGCTATTTCTGAGTTCTCCAGCTCTCAAGAACATTAAAAACTGTTAGTTTAGGTTCTCCTGAGAAAGATAATCAATAAATATGGTTCTCAGGCCTTCAGACTCTAGGAATTACAATCTGCATGGTTAACTTCAGACTGAAAGCCAGTCTGAAGTTAACTGGCTCAGTGAAGTCTCCTAGTCTGAAGTTAAACATGAGATTCAGTGTCCAAGGACAGGAGAAGATGGATATTGCAACTTCAGAAAAAAGACAGAATTTTCTCCTTTTCTTCCTGCTTGTTCTGTTTGGGTAGAATTTCAATTCATTGGATGATGAGCAACCACATTGGTGAGGATGAATCTTCTTTATTGTGACTGTGGATTCAAATGTTAATATCTTCTGGAAATATCCTCAGAGACACACCCAGAAATAATGTCTTACCAGCTATCTTGGTAGTCCTTCACTGAGTCAAGTTGAGTCATGAAATTAACCATCACAGAAACCTGTTGCCTTGTCTTTATTTTCCTTTTTGTTCTTTTTGACATATATGCTTTGCAACTCAGGTTTTTACACTTATGATAGTTTCGCTGGTTGAACCCTGTAAATGCGAGGACATTTTTGCTTATCTATGGTGGCGGATATCACGAAAATTATGTGTAGTTTTTGTTTTTGTTTTTGTTTTAGCTCATCAGCTATTGTTAATGTTAGTGCATTTTATGTGTGGTCCAAGTCAGTTCTTCCAATGTGGCCCAGGGAACGCCAAAACTTGTACATCCTAGGCCTATTCTCTTTCTAGTTGATAGTTCATAGCAAAGCATTTTTTACTAGGTTTTTATTTTGTTTTGTTTTTTTGAAATTTATTTTTTGTGTTTTGTTATTTTCAGTTAATTTTAATTTTTACATTTTTTATTTTCTGTGGGTATATAGTAAATGTATATATTTGTGGGGTACATGACACAGGCATACAATGTGAAATAAGCACATTATAAACAATGGGGTATCCATCCCCTTAAGCATTTATCCATTGAGTTGCAAACAATACAACTACACTCTTAAGTTATTTTAAAAAGTACTGTTAAGTAATTATTGACTATAGTCACCCTGTTGTGCTATCAAATAGTGGGTCTTATTCATTCTATTGTTTCTATACCCATTAACCATCCCCACCTCTCCCACAGTGCCCCATTAGTCTTCCCAGTCTCTGGTAACCATCCTTCTACTCTCTACGTCCATGAGTTTGTCTTAATTTTTAGATTCCATAAATAAGTGAGAACATATGTTTGTCTGTGCCTGGCTTATTTCACTTAACATAATGATCTCCAGTTCCGTACATTTTGTTATGTTGTTGCAACTGATTGGATCTCATTCTTTTTTATCATTCACTAGTACTCCATTGTGAATATGCAGCACATTTTAAAAAATCAATTCATCTGTGACGAAAACTTAGGTTGCTTCTAAATCTTAGCTATTGTAAACAGTGCTGCAACAAACATAGGAGTGAAGACACCTCTTCAATATACTGATTTCCTTCTTTTGGGTATATAGGCAACACTGGGATTGCTGCATCACATGGTAACTCTATTTTTAGATTTTTTTAGGAATCTTCAAACTGTTCTCCACAGTTGTACTGATTTAGATTCTCAGCAACAGTGAACAAAGGCTCCCTTAACTCCACATCTTTGTGAGCATTTGTTATTGCCTGTCTTTTGATATAAGCCATTTTAACAGGGGTAAGATAATATCTCATTGTACTTTGGATTGGCATTTATCTGATTTATCTGATGATCAATGGTGTCAAGCACCTTTTCTTTTCTTTTTTTTTTTTTTTTTGAGAGGGAGCTCCAGGCTCGAGTGCAGTGGCCCGATCTTGGCTCACTGCAATCTCCACCTCCTGGGTTCAAGCAATTCTCCTGCCTCAGCCCCCGAGTAACTGGGATTATTACAGGTGCGCACCACCACGCCCAGCTAATTTTATTTATTTATTTTTTTTTTCGGATGGAGTTTTGTTCTTGTTGCCCAGGCTGGAGTGCAATGGCACGATCTCAGCTCACTGCAACCTCCGCCTCTTGAGTTCAAGTGGTTCTCCTGCCTCAGCCTCCCGAGTAGCTGGGATTATAGGCATGGGCCACCACACTCGGGTAATTTTGTATTTTTAATAGAGACATGGTTTCTCCATGTTGGTCAGTCTGGTCTGGAACTCCCAACATCAGGTGATGTGCCCGCCTCAGCCTCCCGAAGTGCTGGGATTACAGACATGAGCCACTGTGCCCCGCAAGCACCTTTAATATGCCTGTTTGCCATTTGAATGTCTTCTTTTGAGAAATGTCTATTCAAATCTTTTGCCCATGTTTTGATTGAATTTATTTCATGATTGATTTATTTCCTCTAAAGTTGTTTGAGCTCCTTATGTATTCTGGTTATTAATCCTTTGTCAGATGGGTATTGCGCAGATGTTTTCTCCCATTCTGTGAGTTGTACCTTCAATTTGTTGATTGCTTTGTTGGCTGCGCAGAAGCGTTTTAACTTGATGTGATCCCATTTGCCCAGTTTTGCTTTGATCGCTTGTGCTTGTGGAGTATTACTCAAGGAATTTTTGCCCAGACCAATGTCCCAGACCAATTTTCTTCAATGTTTTCTTGTAGGAGTTTCATAGTTTGGGGTCTTAAATTTAAATACTTAATCTATTTTGATTTGATTTTTGTATATGGCCAGAGATACGGGTCTACTTTCATTCTTCTTCATATGGATATATAGTTTTCCCAGGACCATGTATTGAAAAGACTGTCTTTTCCCCAGTGTATATTCTTGGCACTTTTATATAAAAATGAGTTCATTATAGGTGTGTGGGTTTGTTTCTGGGTTGTCTATTTTGTTCCATTGGTCTGTGTGTCTGTTTTTATGCCAATCCCATGCTCTGGGAATTGTTTTATGGTTTCCTCATTTGCCTTTACTTTTTCCTTTCCCTTTCTGTTACTTTTGTCCTTCCTTTCCTTTCTTTCTTCCTTCTTTTTTTCCACCTTCCCTTCCTTCCTGACTTCCTGTCTCTTTCTCTCTCTCTTTCTTTTCTTTTCCTTTCTTTCTTTTTCTTTCTTTCTTTCTTTTTTTCTTTCTTTCTTTCTTTCTTTCTTTCTCCTTCTTTCCTTCCTTCCCTCCTTCCTTCCGTCCTTCCTTCCCTCCTCCTCCTTCTTCTTCTCCTTCTCCTTCTTCTTCTCCTTCTCTCTCCTTCCTTCCTTCCTTCTCCTCCTCCTTCTTCTTCTTCTTCTTCTTCTTCTTCTTCTTCTTCTTCTTCTTCTTCTTCTTCTTCTTCTTCTTCTTCTTCCTTCCTTCCCTCCCTCCCCCCTTCCTTCTCCTCCTCCTTCTTCTGCTTCTTCTTCTCTCTCCTTCCTTCCTTCCTTCCTTTCTCTCTCTCT
>NW_012116154.1:8670176-8674140 GCF_000951035.1 Colobus angolensis palliatus | reverse complement strand
GCCAGGTTCTATTACCCTATATCATGCCAGATTCTATTACCCTACATCATGTACTGAAAATTGACTCCAGGCAGAAAGTCTTGGTGGTAGACCTAAATTCAGTATGCTCCTTATTTTAGAAAATACTATTCTAGTGCTACTTTTTAACCTGATATCTGAAAATTGCTGTTTTTTCCATGTTTTTTAAAATTGACACACAAAAATTTTATATATTTAAGGTATACAGTATGAAGATTTAGTATATATTGTGGAATGACTAAATCAAACAAATAGCATATGTATAAATTAAAATACTTACAACTTTTTGTGTGTAAGAAAACAATATTTACTCTCTCTCTCCCTCTGTGTGTGTGTGTGTATAAATATGTATGTGTGTGTGTGTGTATGTGTGTGTGTGTGTGTGCATATATATATATATAGTCACATACTTTATCAATTTTTCCAGGCATTTGTGTCAGAAAAGTAATTTCAGAACGTGATACTTTCTTATGAACATAAGTGGAAGGGCTATCTTTCACTTTAATACCATTACTTTTACAAAACATTATTTCCCCTCAGGCTCAAATATGACAACTCCCTACTTGAAACACTAAAATGGCTAATTCCTGTATAAAAATATCTAAACTTATTTGTTGAGTTTACAATGCCCTTCAAAATCTGGGTCCTTTGGAGCTTATCAAGTATAACTGTGGTTTTTCTCTTTGTCAATCAATTTTAATTTTATTTAATCTTATAGCATTTATCGTTTTTCAAAAATCCGTTCAGATGTTTTGTTCTCAACATCTGCATTCTCTACAAGATACAAATTTAATATATGCATAAAGCAGACTATATTTACAGTAAACATTACCAAATAATGGAAAGTCCATTATTTGTAATGTTTCCATATACTACAAAGATTTTGAGAGAAATATCATTGTCATGTATCACTGTTTGCCAAATTCTTTGCTCAGGGTCTTTCAAATAGCATCCTGTTTATTTTATTTAACTACACAAATGTCTTCAGTTAGATTGAAGGAATACAAAATGTCAAGTCAAATTTTAAGATTGCCAATTCTCAAAGTTGGAACTCATGAATTCTTATAGAAGGTAGGTCTGGAAGATTGTCTCAGTTAGCTATTGCTGTATAGATTTTACAAACACAGAAGTTAGTGGATTAAATAATAGCAATTTTATTATTTTTCATGATTCTGAGAGGATTCTATGGGCTGCAGGAGACTAAGCGACTTGGCTGTAATGTCCAAAATGGCTCACTCACACAGCTACTTGTTGGTGCAGAGAGTTAGATGCAGTCTCAACTGGGGATGTGAAATGAAACACCTGTGTCCTTAACTGGCCTTTCTATGTGGTTTGAGCTTCTCCCAGAGTGATGGTTGAGTTCTAAGAGGCATGAAGTGAAAACTGGCAGTCCTTTTAAGGCTGGAATGGAAAGTCCCATACTGTGACACATTTCATTATCAAGGCCAATCATAAGGACTGCACAGATTCAAGAGCAGATGGAATAACGTCCACTTGTTGCTGTGAGAAATGTATACATGGACACAGAGGGAGGAAATTGTTGGAGGTCATGGCGAGAAAGTAGGTACCACAGGGAACTGGAAGAAATTCTGTTCTCTTTGATGTTTCTTTGTACCCTATCCTACAGACTGAGTTCAATTCATCTGACAAAAGGCCCCAGGGAACCACCATCTTCTACATCTGGTAGCTGAACACAGGATAGCGTCATGTTACATTGAGCAAACCTTTCATGCAAAGTGAGTTTAAAGAGTGATGTGTCAATTTGTACCAGCCAAACAGAACCAATGGTTAGCATCTCTTCCCAGGGCATCATTCGGACACTAATATTGGTTTCTTAAAATTGGCCAGGGCTACATCAAGGAAATCAGGAACCTAGATAGTGATTTTGGTTTTGGTGCATATCAATGTGTGTGTGTGTGTTTTCATTGAGCTGGCTTATTAGCAATAGAGTGAGAATCTGTCTCAAATATATATACACACACACACACTCATATATATATTCATATATATATGAATATATATTATATACACATATATTCATTTATATATTCATATATATATGAAACAATATGGATCTAAATGACAATTTTACAAGCACATGTCTAATAACCTTCTTTCTTGACTAACTTAGTTAGGTTACTACAGGGCTTGAGTTTCAGAGCTGTGAGACTGCATAATCTAGTATGTGTTTACCTCCTCAGAATAAGAAAAATAAATTTCATAGTTAAGTTTTTTGGCCAGTCTTCTTGGAGATTCTTGATATAAATTAAACTTAAAAAGTTGCTGTGAGGTCATGTGGTATAGGAGCATGTTACCCAGAGCAAATACCCAGAGCGTTTTAAAATTTTAAATAATACAAGTTATATTTTCTAACAAAGCAGTTTATTGTGTATTAATGTGCCCATAGGAGAAATTGTTTGTGGGATGTCTGGATGGAAGAAGTAAATTTTTCATCGACAGCTATTCTCTTACTTCGTTATCTGTTTATTTCTGTCTGTTGGCTACATTCTACAGAGGGGATCTCTCTGTCTATCAAAAGGACCACTGATGTATCTAGGTTTTCATTCTGTGTTTGGTAAGTTAGAATGTGTGCTCAGAGAAGGGGTCTAAATGGACACACTTAGATGTTGTGCTTGTCGATGAAATGATTACTGATGCTAGCAGTACTATGGTTGGCTCAATGGTTAAATGGTTGGCCACAGATGCAAGAGAAACAGGCCTTAAAGTTAACTGAGAGATCAAGATATGACCTCTATGTATCCCACTGCGTATTCCCAAACTTGCTGGAACATAGAACATTTCTCTTAAAAACACTTAATATTTTAGCAGAATCCACTCAGATATTGAAATATTTGTTATCACCTATTTTTCACCTTACAGGGAAAATAATGTGTTCACCTCTCAGTCTCCATAATTAATTTTTCCCATTATTGTGAAGTAACAAAACATGCTTTGAATTTCATACACATGCATGATAATTTTATGTACATTGTGTTCATATCTTTAGATAAAGAAAAATAGCATTTTCTAGGCATTAGTGAAAACATTTTCAAGCTGCATGATGTGTTACATAATCTACTGGTAGACTGTTAGATTTTAAAGATTCTTTTAATACAAAAAAAAGTCAGGGCTATAAAATCTAGCTAAGAACACTGAATAAGGAGTGCTTTGATGCTTAGCTGCATAATCAAACAATGTGACAATGGGAAGTAGGAAGATCAAATGATAAGAAGTGGTGACAAATGGGCATTTATTTCAGGTCACTGAAGTGTGTCTCAACCAGAAAAGTGGCCATCCCAAGTTGTTAGGATTTTCACAGCCCATTGAAGATACAAAGAAAGTACTCCAATACTGATATGTGAAAAATGGCAAAATACATTTTTTTCTGAAAACATGTAAGATATATCCCAGTTCAAAATTATTAACATAAAATTTAGCATAAATATTTCATTTTTATATTTGAATGTATCAATATGTTTAGACTTATTTTATAAAAGTTTATGTAACACGCGAGAAAGATACAATTAGAAATAGTTTAAAAATTGATTTGCAAATAAAACTTGAAATTTTAGGCAGAAATTATTGAAGAGTTTTCAGAATTAAAATCAATTTGGGGATCGAAAAGATGAGTAGTCCAAACATAAGGCAGACTTCAGGTTTGATTGATTCAATCTGCACAGCAATGTCCAGGTACTTGCCATAAATGTTCAAGAACTTTTCCTCTTTCATCTCTGCCATATTAGGTATCAGCTTTATATCCAGCCTAGTAGCTATTCGAGGTTTATACTGCTACACAGCTATATATATATATACACACACACAAACACACGTGTATATATGCACATATATATTCACTGACTATATTTATTTGTGTATTTATATATATATAAATTTACTGACTCCAAAAGGAAAATCATAGCAAAATATAGTAATATAATATATATGA
>NW_012116154.1:8649381-8670126 GCF_000951035.1 Colobus angolensis palliatus | reverse complement strand
TTTTTTTTTTGTGATACATTTTTGTACATCTATTAAAACTTTGAGTAGAGTCCGGAGATGGTTTCTTTGTATATTTATTAAACAAATACACATCTTCTGGCTAATGCCAATAAAGTATCTTTGTTGTAACAAAATTAGTAAATCATGACGATTAACCAACAGATGAAATAAAAGTATTTTGTTCTAATGGGAGTCAACATATGTCATTCCTTTCAACTTATGAAAGGGAAAGGATATTAGTAGACTGTTAATACAACATGTTACAACCATGTGTAAAATAACTTGTGATTTTCAGTAAAAAGTTGCTTTTAATTTCTATAAGAATCCACAGGAGTAAACTGAAAATATAATTTGGCATTAATGTACACTGTCTAAACCTGACATGTCTTTTTTTTCTTTTAAATCTGACATTTCTTATTGTAGTTCATATTTTCTTCTGTTTGTTTACAGTCTTAGTTTAAATAGACAAGCATTTTTATTATGAATAAGTCATTACATTATATTTAATGGTTATTTATCAGTAATAATTCACTTCTAAAAGCAGCAGATCCATTTTATAACAAATCTAATGTTATAGAGAAACAAATAATATACTTATTTTTAAAGTATATATGTATTTAAAATAATTTACTGAATTTAAGTAAAAACAAATACTATATTTAATTTGTTTTTTACTTATATAATGGTACTATATGGGCTTTTTGAACATAGTGGACTTTAGAACCTAAAAGTTTCTCTAAATGTATATATACACAATGGAATACTATCCAGGCTTCAAAAAGCAGGAAACAACATTGGCATTTAATTTGTAAAACTAATTATAAATATAAATATAATTATGTATATCTATAAAATTACCTTAGTTTGCTGTTATTTTCCTTTGGGAGTCAGCAAATTTTTTCAGATAGCCACCTGTACATTTTTTCTCATGTATCATTGGTTGGAATTGAGTAATATGATTATTTTTGATGCGATTACCATATTTAAGTATAAGTTGGGCAATGCAGACTATCCTGTCATGACTAAATTTGGGAAAGATGGGCACCTAAAGAAAAATAGCATATTATTAAGGAGAAAGAAAGAGGGACTAGGTGGTATTCATTTTGTCCATATTTTTCCTAGAGGGGCTTTCTAATTTTAAACATTATTTAAAAGACAAGTCAGAAATTATCTTCTTGAGACAATCCTGTCTAATTCCCTTTATCATCATTCCAGCATGAACAGGCATTTCTCTTCTGGGGATCTATTCATAGGCTATACCTATCATTTAGTATTCCAGTTATTTGTTTCCATCATTGGCTTCTTCACTAATCTGTGAGTACTGTGAGGGCAGAAATACTTTAATTCATTTTATTGTAAACAGAATAATATTTTAACAACATCCCTTGAATAAATTGGTGAAGACACAATTGCAAATTATTCATATTTGCTAAAATTATTTCCAGTAGAACCACTTAATTTTAGTACCTTAGTTCCTTTTGGTATTCAGAAGTAGTAACAGGAATTTATTGTAAATGCTTCTGTTTCATAGAGTCCACTCAAAAACATGTTAGGATAATAAAATAAATGATAAAATATAGAGTTTTTTTCCTAACTTTCTAACCTAATTTAGGGACCTCTAATATATGTTATTTTCTAGTTTTTCTTATTGGAATATGTGCCAACAGTCTTGTTTGCCATCATACAAAACTGTCTGTATTTCCCTGCACCCATTCAATGTGTATTTGGTAGGAATTCAATAAATAGGTATAGTTAAATAAAAGCATTAGGAATATTTACATTTCACTTGTTATACAATATAACATTTATTTCTCTCTCTGTGTGTATATATATGTGTGTGTGTGTGTGTGTGTATATATATACACACAGAGATTGATGTGATTACCATTTTAAGGTATAAGTTGGCCAGCATAGACTACCCTGTCATACTAAATTTGGGAAAGATGTGCATCAAAACAAAAATAGCATCTTATTAAAGAGAAAGAAAGAGGACATATATATATATATGTGTGTGTATATATATATGTGTGTGTGTATATATATATATGCCTGTATGTGTATATTTGTGTGCGTGTCTGTATATATGTGCATGCTATTACATATATGTATATTTAGAAGTATGTATTAGTCTGTTCTTATGCTGCTAATGAAGACACACCTGAGACTGAGTAATTTATAAAGGAAAGAGGTTAAATGAACTCAGTTCTACATGGCTGGGGAAGCCTCACAATCATGGCAGAAGACAAAGGAGCAAATGCATTTCATACATGGTGGCAGGCAGAGAGAGTGTGTACAGGGGAACTATCCTTTATAAAACCATAAAATCTGGTGAGACCTTTTCACCGTCATGAGGACAGCAAGGGGAAGATCTGCCTCCATAATGCAATTACCTACCCCCAGGTTTCTCCCACAATACATGGGAATAATGGGAGCTACAATTCAAAGTGAGTGTTGAGTGTGGATACAGCCAAATTATATCATTCCACTGCTGGACCCTCCCAAATCTTATGTCCTCACAGTTCAAAACCGATCATGTCTTCCCAACAATCCTCAAGGTCTTACCTCACTTCAGCTTAATTCAAAGGCTGTAGTCCAAAGTCTCATCGGAGACAAGGTAAGTCCCTTTCACCTATGAGCCTGTAAAATCCAAAGCAAGTTAGTTACTTCCTAGATACAATGGAGGTACAGGCATTGGGTAAACACAGCTATTCTAAATGGGAGAAATTAGTCAAAACAGGCTATAGGTCCCATGCAAGTCCAAAATCCAGTGGGAGAATCAAATCTTAAAGCTAAAAAATAATATCCTTTGACTCTATGTCTCACATCCAGGTCACACTGATACAAGAAGTGGGTTCTCATGGTCCTGTGGAGCTCCACTTCTGTGACTTTGCAGGGTATTTTCATGGGTTCATGTTGAATGTCTGTGGCTTTTCCAGGCACACGGTGCAAGATGTCGGTGGATCTATAATTTGGGGGTCTGGAGGATGGTGGCCCTCTTCTCACAGTTTCACTAGGCAGTGCCTCAGTGGACATTCTTTTTGAAGGCTCCAACCCTACATTTCCCTTCCACACAGCCCTAGCAGATGTTCAATATGAGGGCCCCACTCCTGCAGCAAACTTCTCCAGGAATGCCTGGACATCCAAGCATTTCCATACATACTCTGAAATCTAGGCCGAGGTTTCCAAACCTCAATTCTTGACTTCTGTGCACCTGTGGAACCAACACCACGTGGAAGCTGCCAAGACTTGGGGCTTACCCCCTCTGAAACAATGGCCTGAGTTGTACATTGACCCCTTTTAGCCAAGGCCAGAGCTGAAGCAGCTGGGACACAGGAAACCATGTCCTAAGGATGAATAGAGGAGGGGAACTTTGGACATGGCACACAAAACCATTTTTCCCCACTAGGCCTCGAGGCATGAGATGAGAGGGGCTGTCGTGAAGGTCTCTGACATGCCTTGGAGACATTTTCCTCATTGGCTTAGTGATTACCATTCATCTCCTTGTTACCTATGCAAATTTCTGCAGCCAGCTTCAATTTCTCCCCAGAAAATGGGTTTTTCTTTTTCTATTGCACTTTCACGCTGCAAATTTTCCAACTTTTATGTTCTGCTTCTTTTTGAAACCTTTGCCACTTAGAAATTTCTTCTAACAGATACTCTTAATCATCTCTCTGAAGTTCAAAATTTCACAAATCCCTATAGCAGGAACAAAATGCCACCATTCTCTTTTCCTTGGAAGAGTGATCCTTACCCCAGTTCCCAACAAGTTCTTCATCTCTATCTGAAACCACCTCAGCCTGGGCTTCGTTGTTCACATCACTATCCGCATTTTGGTCAAAGCCCTTCAACAAACCTCTAGGAAGTTCCAAACTTTCCCACATCTTCCTGTCTTCTGAGCCCTCCAAGTCTCTAGGAAGTTCTAAACTTTCCCATATTTTTCTATCTTCTGAGCCCCCCAAACTGTTCCAACATCTGTCTGTTGCCCTGTTCCAAACTCGCTTCCACATTTATGTGTATTTTTATAGCAGCACCCCACTACCCAGTACCAATCTACTGTATTAGGCTATTTTCACACTGCTAATAAAGACATACCCAAGACTGGTTAACATATAAAGGAAAGAGGTTTAATGAACTCACAGTTCCACATGGCCGAGGAGGCCTTACAATCATGGCAGAAGGCAAAGGAGAAGCACATGTCTTACATGGGAGCAGGCAAGGAGAACATGTGCAGGGAACTCACTTTTATGAAACCATCAGATCTCTTGAGACATTTTCACTATTACAAGAACAGCAAGGGAAAGACCCGCCCCCATGATTCAATAACCTCCCACTGGGTTCCTGCAATGATACAAGGAAATTATGGGAGCTACAGTTCAAGATGAAATTTGGGTAGGCACACCCCCAAATCATATCAATGTTGTTGAAAATATCACCAAGTATCTTAGGGGAGAGCTCAAAGAAATACTACATATCTTGGCAGAAGTCAAGAGAATGACCATTCATTCCAAGTTAGATCAGCTGCCTGTAAGCCTCCATTGGCAGCAATCAAATGAGAAGCTCCAGTTCTCAGATAGAGCAGATCTTTGATACTATAGATATCTATCACCAAAAGTAAGTGAACGTCTTGGAATAAGATCTTCACTTTTGTTAGTCTTGATATTCATCAAAAAGAGCCATGAGGGATCCCATGAATACTGAGTGCTTCAGGCCAGAATACCTACTCTTCTCTTCCCTCCAACATTCGTGGCTCACTATCACTGTTTGTCTTGGAAACATGAAGTATAATCTTATTATGGCATTTAAATCTGTCCCTGTCATTCACCAAAAGGACCTCAATTCTCCCTTTCACCTAAGATTCCAATTCCCACAGGACTCTGCACATAGAATTTATTGATTTCATACACTATCTCATGTCAACTAATAAAATGCTTACACTGAACCATCTGTAAATTAGAATCACTTATCAGCAAAATGTGTTACAGCTTGCAGTTCTTCTTTGAACAATACATCTCTTTTTTCATTCTAAACCCAGGTTCTGTTTTGAGGAGACTATTTCAATGAAAAGTGTCAGTGTATTATTTTCTCCATGCCTCTTGTTTTACAGAAACTGGAGGTGGGATAATTTTCCTCCTTGTTCTCATTGTCTGTTCCAAATTGCTCTTTTTCTCTCCACTGAAAAAAGTCAATCAGCTGTGAAATCAGACTCTACCACCAACTGTTCCTGCTTGTTTTCATTATCTGCTAATCCTTGGGCCACTCTCCCTCATGTTCTGGAAAATTTAGCTCCCACTACAGTTATACTGTATTCAACATGACCCTTGCTATAAATCTTGGTGTTTTCAATGCCTATCTGAATTATTTTCCTATTACCTTGGCCTCTCAGTTATTTGATGTTACATCTTCCACTTGTTAGGTCTCCAACCTCAACTCAGACATTTACATGAAAAATCATATTCTAGATATCATTAGCAATTGCAAATACCACATTATTCGGCCACCATATACCATTCTTCTAATTTTATTCATTGAATGTACTTTAAAGCTCATTGGATGCTGCAAAATACTGATTCCACTAATGTCCCTTTCCCTCCTTCCTGCCTTGTTTCTTTGCTTACAGTTTTGACCCCATGGTCATTCAATCATTATACTACATACAGGCATTATGCTTTGCTGTACTCATGTGTGTAAATCACAAGCCTGAACAAATCAAATCTCTACGTACATGACACCTGCATCCACAGAAAAAGATGGATAAAGCTAAACACAAGACCGTTGTTACAATTGTCAAATTAAATTTATGATCACTTACCTCAAGTGATCCCTATTTGACCAGTGTCAATAGGGAATTATACAATATTTCCCTAGTCCTCATTCTCTTACATGATCCTACCAGTGCTGCTTCTTTTCTATAACCTACACCTCTGTCTTTATCTTTATTTTTAAAATATGATCTGAGAAATAAGAAGCAACCACAAGAGAAAATCTAAAAGCT
This sequence comes from Colobus angolensis palliatus, assembly GCF_000951035.1. Lineage (NCBI taxonomy): Eukaryota > Metazoa > Chordata > Mammalia > Primates > Cercopithecidae > Colobus > Colobus angolensis. The sequence continues at coordinate 8,664,134 of NW_012116154.1, read as the reverse complement.
CCTACTCCTACTACCTTCCTGTACTATCCACTTAGCTGTACATAAATCTAAATACTCTGCCTTTTCTGTGTCAAAATGAAAAAATGATCTATCTTCCTTAGAAAAGGAACCCCTCCATTTGACAGCATACCTCATCCCTTCTCCCCTACATGAGAACATAGGAATATTTCTTTAGCAATCCTACTGCCTTGTTCTTACAAGATTAGTTTTCTCTCTACCAGATCACACCCAGAAGCATAAAGACCAGGTGTTATTCTCCCAGCACAAACAAGCCTTTTTAAAACCAATTTTCATGCCAGTTTTTCCTTCTGTTTACTATAAAACCTATTAAAAGAGCTTTTAAAAATTTATCTCTATAATTCATCTCCTCATATTCTTTTTTTCAACCCACCCCTTTCAGTCTATTGTCAGCTGAATTTCATTACAACTGCTGTTATCAAGGTCACCATTGATCTCCAAATTGCTATATTCAAAGACCAGTTTTTTCTATCCTCATTTCATTTAACCTCTAATAAATCTTTGGTAAAACTATGTTCTTATACTTGAAGCACTTTGTCTTCCAGAACATAGTGTTTTCATTTTATTTCTACCTCTCTGAACACTCAGTACCCTTTGCTGGCTTTTCTATATCTATTTGTAAAAATACCACCCAGCATTAATTTTTGCTTATTTTTTTTTTTTTCAATATTTATACTTCCCTCCTTGGTGATTTCATTAAATATCCCTTCTTCAAAGAACTTTCACAGGCTGGTATCTACCATAAGTATTTTCCTAACCCTGACATCTTTATGAAATTCAAATTCGTATATTCACATGCCTATTCAGTATTTCAGAGGGATCTAATTCAATATGTACAAAATAGAACTACTATTATTTATCCTAAATGTGTTGTTCTTGCAATTTTCCCATACTAATAAATGAACATTTAAAGACAAAATCCGAATTTGATTTTAGCCATATCTGATCTTTATTAACACTGTCTTTGTTACTTTCTGTGTCCAACTACTGCTGTCTCTACACTAGCTTATTGCAAGAACTTCCTAACTCTTTTTCCAAAAATTGAGACTGGCTCTCACCCTGTTGCCCAGGCTGGAGTGCAGTGTCATGATTATAGCTCACTGAAACCTCAACGTTCTGGGTTCAAGAAATCCTCCCACCTCAGCCTCCTGAGTAGTTGAGACTACAGGCATGTGATAGCACACTTGGCTAATTTGTAAAATTTTAGTGGTGATGGGGTCTCACTATGTTGCCCAGTCTGGTCTCAAACTCTTGGCCTCAAGTGATCTTCCCACTGTGTCCTCCCAAAGTGTTGGGATTACAGGCATGAGCCACTGTGCCAGGCCCAAATCTTAAATTACTGATGCCTTTGCCTTCCTTACATATGTTTTCTATAGAGGAACTAGAATGATTCTGTTAAATACAAAACAAATCACGTGATTCATTTATTCAAAACTCTTAAATGTTTTCTCATCTCACTTGGTAAAAGAAAGAGCTCTTATAATTGTCAAAGAAAAACTGACACCAAAGTTGAACTGTCAAGGATGATTTCATTCAAGTCTGTTGCAATAGAGAAGAGAACCTGAACTCAATTCCAAGGAATTAAAGGTAAGGTGGATTTTAAGCACTGTGATTAGCTCATGAAAATGTACTAGAGAATGTTAGGCTATCTGTGTTTGCTAATGGTCATCATCCAAGGAAATAGTAAGTCTCTCATATCTTTATGACAGCAGGTAGTTTTGCAACTCAGAACAAAACAATTACCAAAGTTAGACTTCTACAACTCCTACAAAATTGGGCCATAGAAATGTTATTTTCCTTGATAGTTATATTTCAAAATAATAGCTCACAAGTCCTTGAAAAAGACATTCCTGGTTATTTTAAATGGCAAGAAGCTCTATAAAAGAATTTTCACCTCAAATGGCAGAGAAAGGATTTACAATTACAAGTTTCTTAAGTAAATAATCTAAGAAAAGACAGGTCAAGAGCCTGAAAATTAGGAAGAAGCCTGTCTAAATTGTAATCAAGTGAAAAAAACTTTAAGGCTGTCTTAGTCACAATGATTTACAAGGCACATGATTATAGTTTTTCAGCTTACTTGTCTCATCTAATGTCTAACTGAACATCCTTTTACTCATTGTGCCTTACTGTTCCTTGAATACTCCAAACGTATACTTCCCTAGGGCTTTTGTACTTACTGTTCCCTCCATCTGAAATGCCCATGGCTGAATATTTCCATAGATTGCATTTGTCTTTCTTTTAGTTTTTCCTTAGATGTTATCTTCTCAGTGAGATCCTCTCAAGTCGGTGCTATCTAAAATTGCATCCCTGACTCTTCCTGGTTCATTTACTTTTTATATTTTGCTCTTTATCACTGAATGTGCTACATATTCTGATTGTTTTCCTTTCTTTATATTTTTTATTTTTTAAAATTTTTAAGTTAATAGTGTTTAACGTTGATAATGTTAGAAATGTCTGCCTGTGTTGTTCATTACTATGTTGTCAGTGACTCTCACATCTGGGAGTGTAACAGATATTTGATGAAAGAATGAATGAATGTGAAGAAGACAGACCTTGACTTGAGGTCTCTAGTTTAGAGTTCTAATCTTGTCAATTACTTGACTTTTAACAACTTGCATAATTTACTAATTTTCTTCATTCATTTAAAATAAGAAGCGTGACCTGCAGAATCTTAAATGACTTACCAATTCTTTCAACAATTTGTAGCACTTAGTACCAAGATACCTTTTTATCACACATATTTTAGCTTTTATTTTTCATCCTGTGTGTTGTTACTGTTGCAGTCACTATATTAGAAATGAGAAAATTGAGATATAACAATATGTGATTGAAGTTATATAACTAGTAAAAATGAGAAACTTGATACTACACTATCAACTCCATAGTATATGCTAAGTGATGATTTTATGAAACTATATGTTTACAAACTTTGATTTTTTTCTTAAATATTGCACTTTATTTCTTATTACTATTAATATGATCAGTAGGTGTTCACTTAAAGTATCTACTATGAATATATAATGTGTGTTTATACATATTCATATATACACATATATTTATAAATGCAGTTACCTATATATGTATACATTAGCTTTATATATGCATTTACTTGTACAGACTACAAATAAATAGGTAGAGTAAACAAATATAATTATTTCATTTTATTAGCTATAGAGTGAAACCACATCTAATTTTGAAAACATTTATCCAATTTGCATATAATTTCCTTAATTCAAATGTCTGGCACTCTATATTTTTTGTATATAATTATATTAACAATTGAAACACATGCATAACATTTTTAATTGATTTTTAGAGCTATCTTAGGTTTACAGAAAAATTGAACAGAAAGTATAGAGGTTTTACATATTCTTTTCCTGCCCATTTCCTCTTATTTTTAACATTCTGCAGGGGTGTGGTAAACTTGTTAAAATTGATGAACCAATATTGATACATATTATTGATGTAAAGTCTATAGTTTAATTAGCATCACTCTTTGTGACATACAATGTTATGCATAGTGTCATCAATTTACCATTATTGTATCATGCACAATAGTTTCACTACACTGAAAGTGCTTTGCATTCCACCTGTTCAACAATTCTTCTGTCTCCCATAACCCCCAGCAACCACTGATCTTTTCACTGTTGCCATAGTTGCAACTATTAATGTATCATATTTTCATTAATGACTTTTACATTCTTTACATGCCTTCAAATAAGTTGATCAAGAGAATTAAGACTTTGATTTAAAGGCTGATTGTGACCCAGACTAAAATGTTGTCTAGTCAGAAAATACGATTCATTTGTTTCCTTTTACCCCTTTATGACTGGAATCTTGGCCATTTGATATGTGTCTTGGTGAAAAATTCCACAGTAGAAAATAAAATAAAAGATATGAAAACTTACTTGAGAAAAAACTAGTACGTAAGAAACTATTTCCAGGAGACAGAAAACCAGCAGTGATTCAAGTCCTTTTGGAAGTCTGTCTAGTGAAACAAGATAGCAATGTGATGACTAAGACAGCAAAACCATGGATGAATAAAAGAAGAAACAAGAAACACATATTTTTAAATCCAAAGCGCCAAAAGGAGGATTTTATCTGTAGACCAATTGAAAAAGGATGAGATGTGCTGAATCATTTGTCTCTTACATGAAGAACCCATCTGTTTAGAGATATAGGAAATTGAATAAAAAGCACCGATGGGACAGCTTCAAGATGGCTGACTAGATGCAGCTAGAAAGTGCCTCCCCTATTGGGACAGACTGAGATTTCCACTAAATCAACACAATTTGAAGAGATTTTCAGAAGGAAAACACCAAATGTAAATGAAAAAAAGACACCGATTTCTAGGCAGAAGAGCCAGGATTCTGGTGACCCCACGTGGGGTTCCTGAATGCTAGGACTGGTTCTTGGCCCCAAATGGCTCCTGGGGAAGAGGTGAGTGAAAAGACTGCCACTCTTGCCATAGACCTCTGGGATCCTAGCTGCAGCGGACCCCACAAAATCCATGGACGTTTGAGCTGGCAAAAGGAATCTCCTCTGAGATCAGACAAAGAGAGAGAGGGAGGGAGGGGGAGAGAGAGAGAGAGAGAGAGAGAGCTGAAACAGGCACAAAGCCATGAATATTTGCGTAAGAGACAGCTCTGGTAGAGCCCAACCATAAATGCCCATCCCCCAGGGCTCCCCATCTCCCTCTTAGAGACTACTAGTCTCAGTTAATCAGCAGAACAGTAGAAAGTAGGGCCAACTTATCCCTGGGATGAGGCACATCTGTCCTGCAGGACCATCTCCCTTCCAGGTCCCCCAGGGCTCCCGTCTGGCTGCCCCACAGAAATATGTACATAGTGCAACATTTTCTGCCTAGCCTGGGTGCATTGCTCCACCAGAGTGCATTTAAGCAGCCTGGTAACCTTTTGGAAATCCCAGCACAACCAGAATCCAACACTGAAGAGGGAGCTACAAGAAGGTCCTGGCATACCAGGGCTACAACCCATGGCTCAGGAGTGCTGAACCAAGACCTGTGTCTGGCACTTCAGTGAGAGAGGAGCCCACGTTATTAGAAAACTGGTAGGGGTGAGTTGCACAGGTGTGTGGGCTGGTGTGGCATGACTCCCTTCACAGAGTTGATCCTTGCCAGACCTCTGCCTGAGGGATCTCTACAGCCCACAACACCTAACAACAATAAATTGAAGGCAGAGTGCTAGGGATTGGAGATGCTCCCTCCAAGACCCAGGAGTGGACCTGGTGAGGGGTTACCTCTCTCTCACTGTCACTGCTGAGCACAGCTGCCAACAGGAGTATACAAAAGTGAGCCATACAACTGAGTATGGGCCTGTCTACTGCTGATTGCTCTCAAGTGTCATCTACTGGATCATAGCCTAAACTAAACACCAAAAAAATTAAAAAAAAAAAAATTGCTAATACTCCTCTGTGTGGAAGGAAAGGCAAGAATTCAACAACAAATAAAGACCCTATATAGAGTCTTAGCCTTCTGAAGACTAAGAAAGCCAACTTAAGATATTCAATTTATACCATAGTTAAAGGAACACCAACACTTCCAGATGAGAAAGAATCAGCTTAAGAAAGTCAGGGTGTCTGTCACTTATCCCTAAACAAGCCCAGTCATTTCCCAGCAATGGTTTTTAACCAGTCTGAAATGTCTAAAATTGCAGATATGGAATTCAGAATCTGGATGGCAAGGAAGCTCATCAAGATTCAGGAGAAACCTGAAATTCAATGCAAGGAAGCCAAGTAATCCAATAAAACAACTCAAGAGCTGAAGGATGAAATAACCAGTTTAAGAGAACCCCAAACTGAATTCCTGTCATAATACAATTGAAAGTATGAACAGCAGAATAGATGAAGCTGAGGAAAGAATCTCACAGCTCAAAAACCAATTCTTTAAATCAACTCAGTCAGGCAAAAATAAAGAAAAAAGAACTAACAAAAATGAACAAAACCTTTAGGAAATATGGAATAATGTAAAGAGACCAAATTGATAATTCATTGGCATTCCTGACAGAGAAGGAGAAAGAATAAACAACCTGGAAAGTATATTTGAGAATATAGTCTATCAAAATTTCCCTAGTCTCTCTAAAGAGGTTGACATGCAAATCCAAGAAATACAGAGAACTCCAACTGGATACAATTCCAGATAACCATCCCTGAGGCATATGGGCATCAGATTCATAAAGGTCAACACAAAAGAAAAAAAAAATCATAAAAGTAGCTAGAGAAAAGGGGAAGGTCAGTTGTAGAAGGAACCCCATCAGGCTAGCAATAGGTATCTCAGCAGAAGCCCTACAAATCAAAAGAGATTGGGAGCCAATTTTCAGCACCCTTAAAGAAAAGAAATTCCAACGAAGAAATTCTTGTCCCAACAAACTTAACTTCATAAGTGATGAAAAACTAAAATTCTTATCAGAGAAGCAAATGCTGAATGAACACATTTCTACTAGACCGGCCTTACAAGAGATGTTTAAGAGAGTGCTAAATGTGGAATCAAAAGAATGACACCTGCTACCACAAAAACACACTTAAGCACATAGCCCAGAGGCACTATAAAGCACCTCTCCAATCAGATCTACATAACAACCAACTAATAACACAAGATGGCAAAGATCATACAAATCAATTTTAGCCATGAATGTAAATGAGCTAAACACTCCTCTTAAAAGACACAGAGTGGCAACCTGAATAAAAAGACAGAACCCAACCATCTGTTTTTTTCAAGACACCCATCCCATGTGTAATGACACTTAGAGGCTTAAAGTTAAAGGATTAAGAAAGATCTACCATGTAAAAAGAGAGCAAGAGTCACTATTCTTATATCAGTAAAAGAGACTTTAAACCATTAAAAATTAAGAAAAACAATAAAGGCCATTACATAATTATAAAAGGTACAATCCAACAAGAAACTTTAATATCCTAAATATGTACATGCCCAACATTACAGACCTCAGATTTATAAAACAAGTTCTTCTTGGCCTACAAAAAAAACTTAAAAAGCTGCAGAATAATATTGGGAGGCCTCAAGACCTCACTGAGAGTGTTATGCAGACCACCAAGGCAGAAAACTAACAAAGAAACTCTGAACTTCAACCCGACACTTGACCAATTGGACCTAATAGACATCTCCAGACAATCCACTTAGCAATCACAGAATATACATTCTTCTCATCTGCACATGGAACATTCTAAGATGAACCACAGGCTCAGTCATAAAGCAAGACTCAATAAATTCAAAAAAATTAAAATCATACTAAGCCCACTTTCAGGCCTCAGCATAATAAAAATAGAAATCAAGATCAAGAAGATCTCTCAAAACTATCTAAGTACATTGGAATTTATGTTGGAATTAAACCACTTACCCCTGAGTGAACATTGGGTGAATAACTCCTGAGTGAACACTAAAATTAAGGCAGATATTTCTTAAAATGGCCATACTGCCAAAGCAATTTACACATTCAATACTACACTTATCAAACTACCAATGTCATTCTTCACGGAATTATAAAAAACTATTCTAAAATTCATACGAAAATGAAAGAGAACCTCAATAATCAAAGAAATACTAGGCAAAAGGAACAAAACTGGAGGCGTCACACTACCTGACTTCAAACTATGCTATAAAGCTACCACAACCAAAAGAGCATGGTAATGGTATAAGAACAGACAAATAGAACAATTGATAAGAATAGAAAATACAGAAATTAAGCCATACATCTACAATTATCTGATATTTGACAAGACTGACCAAAACAAACTACAGGGAATAACTAGCTAGCCATTGCCAAAGACTGAAGCTGGACTCCTACCTTTCGCCATATACAAAAATTAACTCAAAATGGGCCAAATACTTAAATGTATTACCTAAAACTATAAAAATACTAAAATACAACTTAAGAAATACTATTTTCAACATCGACCTTGGTGAAGAATTTTTGGCTAAGTCCCCCATAAGTAATTGCAACAACAACAACAGCAGCAACAACAAAACAAGTGAGACCTAGTTAAACCAAAGATCTTCTACACAGCAAAAGAAACTATCAACAGAGTAAACAGACAACCTACAGAATGGGGGAAGATATTCATAAACTATGTATCCAAGAAAGACCTAATATCCAGAATATACAGGGAAGTTAAACAAATCAACAAGGGAAAATTAGCCCCATTGAAAAATGGACAAAGGATATGAACAGACGATTCTTGAAAGAAAACATACAAGTGGCCAACGAACGTAAAAAAAAAAAAATGCTCAGTATCATTAATCATCAGAGAAATGTAAATCAAAACCGCAGTGAGATACCATCTCACAAAAGTCAGAATGGCTATTACTAAAAAGTAAAAAACAACAGATGCTGGTGGGGTTGTGAGGAAAAGGGAATGCTCATACCTGTTGATGGGAATGTAAATTAGTTCGCTACTATGGAAACCAGATTGGAACTTATAACAGAGCTTATCATATAATTTTAGTCATTAAAACAGAACTACCATTCAACCCAGCAATCCCATTGCTGGGTATACACCTAAAGGAAAAGAAATCATTCTACTAAAAGGACACATTTACTCATATATTCATCAATGCACTATTCACAATAGCAAAGACATGGAATCAACCTAAATTCTCATCAACCTTGAAATGGATAAAGAAAATGTGGTACATGTGCGCCATGGAATGCTGTACAGTCATTCAAATGAATGAAATCATGGCTTTTGCAGCAACATGAATGCAGCTGGGGGCCATAATCCTAAGCAAATTTATTCAGGAACAGAATACCAAATACCACTCTCACTTATAAGTGGGAGCTAAACATTGAACACACATGGACATAAACATGGGAACAACAGACATGCAGACCACTAGAAAGGGTACGCAGAAAGAGGAAAGTGGGTTGAAAAACTACCCATCAGACACCTTTCTCACTACCTGGGTGGTGAGGTCTGTGATGGTTAATATTGTGTCAACTTGATTGGATTGAAGGATGCCAAGTATTGTTTCTGGCTGTTTCTGTTGGGAGTGTTGCCCAAGGAGATTAACATTCGAGTCAGTGGACTGGAAGAGGAAGATCTGTCATCAGTGTGGGTGGGAAACACCCAAACCACTACCAGTGTGGCTAGAAAAAGCAGGCAGAAGAAGGTGGAATCAACTGGCTGCTGAGTCTCCTGGTTTTCATATTTCTCCCATGTTGAATGCTTGTGCCGTTGAACATCAAACTCCAAGTTATTTGACTTTAGGACTCTTGGACTTTCACCAGTGGCTTGCCAGCATCTCTTGGGCCTTTGGCCACAGACTGAAGGCTGCACTCTCAGTTTCCCTAATTTTGAGGCTCTTGGACTCGGAATGAGCCATTATTGCCTTCCTTGCTCCTCATCTTGCAGTCTATTGTGTGACTTCACCTTGTGATTGTGTAAGTCAATTCTCCTTAATAAACTCCCTGTCATGTATACATATATCCTATTAATTCTGTCCCTCTGAAGAACCCTGGCTAATACAGGATTCATAACCCAAATGTCAGCATCATGCAATATTCTTATGTAACAAACTTGCATTTGTACTCGCACATCTAAAATATTTTTTAATTGATAATTTAGTTTTGCTTGCTATAGCATGTTTTTCTCTTACGTAGAAATCTTATTGTGTAAAAAATTAAATGTTAGGTCAGTAGAGAAATAAATTATTAGAGACTCTAAAATTGTGTAGGAAAAGTGGATTACATTTGTATGACAGTAAAAATTTAAATAAAATAATGTGAATTGGAAGCACATTAATTTTAAATCTTTTTAGACTATACATAAATAAATTCAAATGTATTTCAAAAATTATAGTCAGCACTGTAAATCTGAAAAATTTGTGAATTTCAATTTATTTTCACTTTTATATTAATAATTATATAAGTTTACTTACATATTCCATATTAAACTTTAAAAATGGATAAATAATAAAAATTATCAATTGAATACATGGCCCAAAATTATATTACCTTGTGTTAAAATGGGAAAAGATACTGACAATGCAATGATACTTTCTTGATTTATAGCTACATGGAATAGCATGAATTAATCTTATCAAGACAATGTTGAGCAAAAAGAGAAAGTAAATGATAATATTATTAAAAGGTAAAATTTTGACTCATGCAAATATAAAACGAATATATACAAAAGATTGATTTAACTCCATAACTAATGAATACGCTAGTAGTATGTTAAAAGAAGTATTTAGAGTACTAAACATTTGGAAATGTCTAAACAGATACAAAAGTTCTTTATTTGAAAGGAAGGATTTCTGGAAGAAATCAAGTTTTTCCTCAGCAGACAAATCATTTGAGTATTCATGAATTAAGGTCAATTTTATTGCAAGAAGTTATTTATCATTTACAAAATTGCAAAACTCTTAAAAACAGTGGAAGACTAAGATAACCTGGGAGATTGAACTAGAAAGAACATTCAATAATCTTCCTCTTTATTTTCTCATTTTACTTATTCACATTTTTTTTTTTCTGGACAGACAAAAATAAAGTTGATCAACCTCTTTTATTTTGGTAAGAGTATGACTTAGCAAATATAATTTTTTAAGTTTATTTTATAAATCCAGGGCCATGCAACACTGAACAATTGAACAGTTCCTTGGGCCAAAAAATTGATACCCAATGTTATGACCTACAAAAACTAAGATAATAGATGGGCATCGTTTAATCCACTAATCAGACATAATTTGATATGTACAATAAATAAATAATATGCATAGATATCTGTATTTGTATGAAATTTCATGTGTAAGTTCTTTACACATTCGTACTAAAAAAAAAAAAAAGCCTAAAGATGTTAGACTGAAGTAATTGCAGTGGCAAAGCAAAAATTTTAAACAATAAATGAAATTTTGACTAAAAATACTATTCTGAAATTTCCCAATATCATCACATGAAACACTACAGTTTCCCTGATCAATATAGGAATATTTGACAAAACTTTTTCATAAGAATCTTAATTATTTTTTCCTGAGGTTAAAAATAAATGATGAAGAAAGTTAAGGGCATTAATAAACCTCCAGGGACAATCCATAAAACACACAATTTCTAAAATATTTTTACTAGTGACATTTTATCTACAAAATTTAAGCTAGGAAAACTATCTATTGTGTCTAAATAACTGTATCCATGCAACTTTTGTAATAAAACACATCAGACAAAGGCAATTATTTCTATTATTTCTTTTAAAAAAGTGAAAAAACAATGTTTGTAATTTCCCAAGGCACTTATGAAAATTTAAAGATGGGGGCAGTTCCAAGATGGCCGAATAGGAACAGCTCCAGTCTACAGCTCCCAGTGTCAACAACGCAGAAGATGGGTGATTTCTACATTTCCAACTGAGGTGTCGGGTTCATCTCATTGGGGCTTGTCAGACAGTGGGTGCAGGACAGTGGGTGCAGCCCACTGAGTGTGAGCCAAAGCAGGGTGAGACATTGCCTCATACAGGAAGCACAAGGGGTAAGGGGATTCCCTTTCCTAGCCAAGGGAAGCTGTAACAGACGGCACCTGGAAAATTGAGTCACTCCCACCCTAATACTGAACTTTTCCGATGGTCTTAGCAAAGGGCACATCAGGGGATTATATCCTGTGCCTGGCTCAGAGAGTCCCAGGCCCACGGAGCCTCGTTCCTTGCTGGCACAGCAGTCTGAGATCAAACTGCAAGACGGCAGTGAGGCTGGGGGAGGGGTGCCCACCGTTGCTGAGGCTTCAGTGGTAAACAAAGTAGCCAGGAAACTCGAACTACCTAGAGCCCACCAGAGCTCAAGGAGGCCTGCCTGCCTCTGCAGACTCCGCCTCTGGGGGCAGGGCATAGCCGAATCAAAGGCAGTAGAAACCTCTGGAGATGTAAATGCCCCTGTCTGACAGCTTTGAAGAGAGTAGTTGTTCTCCCAGCACGGAGTTTGAGATCTGAGAATGGACACACTGCCTCCTCAAGTGAGTCCCTGACCCCCAAGTAGCCTAACTGGGAGTCACCCCCCAGTAGGGGAAGACTGACACCTCACATGGCCAGGTATCCTTCTGATATGAAGCTTCTAGAAGAACATTCAGGCAGCAACATTTGCTGTTCAGCAATATTTGCTGTTCTGCAGCCTCTACTGCTGATACCCAGGCAAACAGGGTCTGGAGTGGACCTTCAGCAAACTCCAACAGACCTGCAGCTGAGGGTCCTGACTGTTAGAAGGAAAACTAATAAACAGAATGGACATCCACACCAATACCCCATCTGTACGTCACCATCATCAGAGACCAAAGGTAGATAAAACCACAAAGATGGGGATAAAACAGAGAAGAAAAGCTGAAAATTTAAAAAATCAGAGCACCTCTCTCCCTCCAAAGGAATACAGCCCCTCATCAGCAATGGAACAAAGCTGGATGGAGAGTGACTTTGACAAGTTGAGAGAAGAAGACTTCAGATGATCAAACCTCTCTGAGCTAAAGGAGGAAGTTCGAACCCATCATAAAGTAGTTAAAAACCTTGAAGAAAGGTTAGACAAATGGCTAACTAGAATAACCAGTGCAGAGAAGTCCTTAAATGAACTGATGGAACTGAAAACCATGGCACGAGAACTACATGACGAATGCACAAGCTTCAGTAGCTGATTCAATCAACTGGAAGAAAGAAAGGGTATCAGTGATTGAAGATCAAATGTAAGAAGTGAAGACAAAAGAGAAGTTTAGAGAAAAAAAGAGCAAAAGGAAATGAACAAGAAAGATGAATAAATATGGGACTATGTGAAAAGACCAAATCTATGTCTGATTGATGTACCTGAAAGTGATGAGGAGAATGGAACCAAGTTGGAAAGCACTCTGCAGGATATTATCCAGGAGAACTTCCCCAACCTAGCAAGGCAGGCCAACATTCAAATTCAGAAAATCCAGAGAATGCCACAAAGATACTCCTTGAGAAGAGCAACTCCAAGACACATAATTATCAGATTCACCAAAGCTGAAATGAAGGAAAAAATGTTAAGGGCAGCCAGAGAGAAAGGTTGAGTTACCCTCAAAGGGAAGCCCATCAGAATAACAGCAGATCTCTCAGCAGAAACTCTACAAGCCAGAAGAGAGTGTGGGCCATGTTCAACATTCTTAAAGAAAATAATTTTCAACCCAGAATTTCATATCTAGCCAAATTAAGCTTCATAAGTCAAGGAGAAATGAAATCCTTTACAGACAAGCAAAGGCTTAGAGATTTTGTCCCCACCAGGCCTGCCCTACAAGAGCTCCTGAAGGAAGCACTAAACATGGAAAGGAACAACCAGTACTAGCCGCTGGAAAAACATGCCAAATTGTAAAGACCATTGATACTAGGAAGAAAATGCATAAACCAAAGAACAAAATAACCAGCTAACATCATAATGACAGGATCAAATTTACACATGACAATATTAAACAAATGTAAATGGGCTAAATGCTCCAATTAAAAGATACAGACTGGCAAATTGGATAAAGAATCAAGACCCATCAATGTGCTGTATTCAGGAGACCTATCACATGTGCAGAGACACACATAGACTCAAAATAAAGGAATGGAGGAAGATCTACCAAGCAAATGGAAAACTAAAAAAGTCAGGAGTTGCAATCCTAGTCTCTGATGAAACAGACTTTAAAAGAGACAAAGAAGGCCATTACATAATGGTAAAGGGATCAATTGAACAAAAATAACTAACTATCCTAAATATATATGCATCCAGTACAGGAGCACCCAGATTCAAAAAGCAAGTCCTTAGAGAACTACAAAGAGACTTAGACACCCACCTAATAATAATGGGAGACATTAACACCCTACTGTCACCATTAGGCAGATCAACGAGACAGAAAGTTAAAAAGGATATCCAGGAATTGAACTCAGCTCTGCACCAAGTGGACTTAATAGACATCTACAGAACTCTACACCCCAAATCAACAGAATACATATTCTTCTCAGCACCACATCACACTTATTCCAAAATTGACCACATAGTTGGAAGTAAAGCACTCCTCAGCAAGTGTTAAAGAACAGAAATGATAACAAACTGTCTCTCAGACCACAGGGAAATCAAAGTAGAACTCAGGATTAAGCAACTCACTGAAAACCACTCAACTGCATGGAAACTGAACAACCTGCTCCTGAATGACTACTGGATACATAATGAAATAAAGGCAGAAATAAAGATGTTCTTTGAAACCAATGAGAACAAAGACACAACATACTAGAATCTCTGGGGCCCATTTAAAGCAGTGTGTAGAGGGAAATTTATAGCACTAAATGCCCACAAGACAAAGCAGGAAAGATCTAAAACTGACACCCTAACATCACAATTAAAAGAACTAGAGAAGCAAGAGTAAACATATTCAAAAGCTAGCAGAAGGCAAGAAATAACTAAGATCAGAGCAGAACTGAAGGAGATATAGACACAAAAAACCCTTCAAAAAAGTCAACGAATCCAGGAGATGTTTTTTTGAAAAGATCAACAAAAATGATAGAATGCTAGCAAGACTAATAAAGAAGAGTAGAGAGAAGAATCAAATAGATGCAATAAAAAAATGATAAAGGGAATATCACCACCGATCCCACAGACTATCATCAGAGAATGCTATAAACACCTCTATGCAAATAGACTAGAAAATCTAGAAGAAATGGATAAATTCCTGGACACAAAAACCCTCTCAAGACTCAACCAGGAAGAAGTTGAATCCATAACTAGACCAATAACAGGCTCTGAA
>NW_012116154.1:8648463-8648728 GCF_000951035.1 Colobus angolensis palliatus | reverse complement strand
AGGGCAATCAGGCAGGAGAAAGAAATAAAGGGTAATTCAAATAGGAAAAGAGGAAGTCAAATTGTCTGTTTGCAGATGACATTATTGCATATTTAGAAAAACCCATTGTCTTAGCCCAAAATCTTCTTAAGGTGATAAGCAATTTCAGCAAAGTCTAAGGATACTAAATCAATGTGCAAAAATCACAAGCATTCCTATACACCAATAACAGACAAACAGAGAGCCAAATTATGAGTGAACTCCCATTCACAATTGCTTCAAAGAG
>NW_012116154.1:8638500-8644443 GCF_000951035.1 Colobus angolensis palliatus | reverse complement strand
TGTAAATGATGAGTTAATGGGTGCAGCACACCAACATGGCACATGTATACATATGGAACAAACCTGCACTTTGTGCACATGTACCCTAGAGCTTCAAGTGTAATAATAATAAAAAAGAAAATTTAAAGGTGATTTTAGATATAAAGAAAAGATATTCTGAAAGCTATATTTTTCTTTTTTTCCTTCCTTTTTATAAATTTTGAATCTGATCTTTAAAAGGCTATGAAAACCCCCAAAAAATTTGTGAGAAGAGAATGAACACTTAAGGACATAGGTGTCTGGAACACAGTACTCGGTTACCTATTTAATGAAAACTACTTTGAAACATTTAAAACAAATATGCAAAATAACATCACAGTAAAAACCTCAGCTCTTTCATAAATAGGAACACTTTATTCTTTGTGTACCTTTTTCTTAAATCATCAAGGACATAAAATCAGCATAAAAACAAGACTATTCTGGTAAAATATGGAATCTCTACTATCTAGAGAGATTAAATGTAAAGTAAAGAATAATTTTCAGTTATAGATGAGGCCATTTATCAGAAGACTAAAGAAGTAAAATAGAGTCAACATTTGTATGATTTTAAAACATGCTATGGCTTCTTTACAAAGGTCATAATATAAATAATACAATTAACTTCATTATGCTCTTTTATATTCTGAAACAAATTAATACTTTATTTAAAAATAGTAATTTTCTCTCAGGGGTATATGAGGTCAAAACCAAAAGTGGTTACGTTAATGTATAAGTCATCCATCTTTACTATCTTCAAATAAATCAAGTAGTATTTCTATGTCTCTTTTTTCTAATTGGTAAACATTGATAGCTGAAATACACATAAACAAAATCTCTTCCATATGTATAATAAAAAGCAAGAGTGTAGAGGAGCCTGAATACCACAATTGTTGAGAACCAATCACTTAGGACAAGAATAATCTTTTTCCTTGCTAAACATATTTAAAAAACCAAAATTCATGTATAGTTGTGTTTCTCTGACACTACTGCTCATTCTTAATATCTCAAGAGTTCAAAAGCTTTAATCAACATAATGAAGTTTATTTCACAGAGATACTGGTGGGACTAGATAATTGAGAATTGTCTCTCTTATACAAACGTTTTAGCAAATTAGCAAAGTTCATAAACCTACATGAGACAGCCCTGCACATCCCTTTTACATCTTCTTAAAGTAATAAAACAAATGTATTTATTAAGAAGGCCCAAAAGTATAAAAATATAGCCTCTGTATAGTGTATAATAGTAAGAGTCATATGCAACTAAATATAATTTATGCTTATTAATCAATATTTCATTGTTGTCTTTCTCTTACAATTTATCTAGGAATCAATGATGACCATTATAAAACTAATGTCAATATCAAACATAAGATCTTTAACTCACTTAAAGATCTTAGAATTTATTTCCAACTGATACATTTCAAAAAATATTTTTGAAAAACAATTTTGTCAGAACAATGATTCAATTGCATTGGACAGAAAATTCTATGTTTTTAATTTTCTTAAAAAAATGTGTAGAAGAAATGATAGCTTATTTGGTTAGTAGACCCATATGTACTAGTCAGCTTTCAATCCCATAACAAAATACTACATTCTGTTTGGGTTAAACAAGATAAATTAATTTTTACAGAGTTCTGGAGGCTGGGAAGTCTAAGTTCCAGGTGATGACTGTTTCAGCTTCTAGTCAGTACTCTCTTCCTGGCTTCCAGAAGACCACCTTTCTGATGTGTGTTTTCCTGGCCTCTCCTCAATATGTATCTTCAGCAAATGGGAAAGAGAGATTGATCTTAGTTATCACACTTTCAATGAAGACATTAATCCCATCTTGAAGGTCCCACCTTCTGGACCTCATCTAACCCTAATTATCTTCCAAAGACTCCATCTCCAGATGCCATCACATTGGAGGTTAGGGTTCCAACATATGAATTTTGGGAAGACACATACATTCAGCCTTAAGGTGTTACAGGTTAATACTTTTGAAAAATCAAAATGAAATATAAAGTTAACACATGCCAAAATCTATGCAACTAATTAATTAATGCGGGAATCAGTCAGATATTACTAGTTCAAAAAAGTCAAAGAACCACATGTTATAAGCCTATAATGAGTTTTGAAATTCATCTATAAAATATACAAAATTGGCTTCTTCCACAACAGGGTTGGAGTGAGAGGAAAGGAAATTTGGAAAGGTGTACCCTGAACACTCAGTTTCATTTTTTGTTTTATTTATGATCATTTTAAAACCTATTACAATTACTTCTGACGGAGAATACAGCCAAAATGTTATTTACAATTCAAATACAATTTTTAATAAAATCTAAAATGATGACAGAAATTATGCTTTTAGAAGTAAGCATATTAACTCTGCATAATAGGGTGAAGTGACTGGAAGTCTGAGGGCATCTCTGGTGTGTTAATAATATTTCACTTCCTGATTTAGGTATAAATTATATAGGTATATTAAGTTTATACAAATTCATTAATGTGTATTTTTCAATATGTACATATTCAATAAAATATTTTAAAAAATGATTTGTTAAATTATATGCTGTTTACAAGAACCTCACTCTAATGTACATATTCAATAAAATATTTTAAAAAATGATTTGTTAAATTATATGCTGTTTACAAGAACCTCACTCTAAATATAAAGACACAAATGGACTAAAAGTAAGGAGATGGATGGCTGGGCAGAGTGGCTCACAGCTGTATCCCAGCATTTTGGGAGGCTGAGGTGGGAGGATTGCTTGAGTTCAGGAGTTCAAGCCCAGCCTGGGCAACATAGTGAGACCCCATTTCATTAAAAAAAAAAGAGAGAGATAGAGAAAGATATAATTGTCTAACTCTAATCAAGGGTAAGATAAAGTACTTCTATTAACCTCAGACAAAGTAGATTTTAGAGCCAGGAAAATTATCAGTTGGTAAAGACAATGGAATGAGACCAGAAAAGTCTCAGTAGAAGTTGTAGCACATTATGTCATTGTCAAATTATATTTTAACCAAAGAAAACCATGGTGACCTGAGCAAAGTTAATCAGTCGAGTGGAGAACAACAATTTTAGAGATATGGAAAGCAAGTGGGAAAATAATTGTTAGTACAACAATAACAATAATAATAGTCATGGCTCCCTTCTTTTGTATTTGCCTGTGCTAAAGATATTAGTTTATTAAAAGCTGTTCTCAAAACTGACTCTGGTTTTATATCTTCCACTTCTTTGTCATCTGCTCTCCAAATATTGACTAATTCTGACAGCCTCTCTCAGTAGCTTTTTAAGCTAATTTTATTATTAGTAAGTTCATGTCTTGGCCGGGCGCGGTGGCTCAAGCCTGTAATCCCGGCACTTTGGGAGGCCGAGACAGGCAGATCACGAGGTCAGGAGATCAAGACCATCCTGGCTAACATGGTGAAACCTCGTCTCTACTAAAAATACAAAAAACTAGCCGGGTGAGGTGGCGGGTGCCTGTAGTCCCAGCTACTCGGGAGGCTGAGGCAGGAGAATGGTGTAAACCCAGGAGGCAGAGCTTGCAGTGAGCTGAGATCCAGCCACTGCACTCCAGCCTGGGCGACAGAGCGAGACTCCGTCTCAAAAAAAAAAAAAAGATCAAGTAAGTTCATGTCTTGCAGCTTAATATATGTGTTTTATTTCAAGGAAGCCTCTTTTCTGCATAGCATTCTCTATATTTTCTTCTTTACCTCAATCTTCTAATGATTCCTTAATTGATGTTTTCTATATAAATTCTCAGATTGTTACTCACTTGTACTAACTTTTTGAGGATTTTTCTGAAACTTGGATTCACTTCTACACAGACAACCATTAGCCTCAGGCTGCATGTAACTTTGCTCCCATATTTAGCTGTCTGGCCTTGATGTTATCTCCATGTCTAATCTTAGAATTCCTTTGGCTCAGGTTCAGTTGTAACAACATGTTAAGCTGCAGGAACGGTTAGGTTCTAATTGAAGAATACCTTCATTTATCCAGATTCACTCTGGTATTCTGCTTCCCTGACCAATAATCCATCCAAAAATTATATCAGAGACTTGAGTGTGAAGTCTCAGTTTAAGATAAACACTTTCATCATTTTATACTCATATGTCCACAATTCTACTCCTAAACGTACACAATGAAATAACACTGGAATTTACTTTAGAACTTTGAATTTCTCAGATCTAATTTTTCTATAGACCTTGATAATAACTGCTGAATCACTCACCTGAAATTATGTCTGCTGTCCTAAGATTATTAGTTTTAGTAGAGTTTAGTCTTTCTGTCTTTATTTTAACATTATGAGTACCTCTTGTAATAGTCTTTATACAGAACTTTATAATTTATAACCCCTAGGAATTAGGAAGGGCATATATTAGTTTTATCAGTCATATTTTTGTTTTTGTAGATTAACTGTGGCCTAAAAAATGGTTCACAATATCATGAAACTTAATGCTACAGACAGAAGCTTAACTCAGATCTTCAGATATGGTTTTCTATTGATTAGTGATTAATATAACAATCTCCTAAAAGACACTTCATATTATTCCATTTTCACACTGCTGATAAAGACATATCTGAGTCTGGGCAATTTATAAAATTAAGAAATTTAATTGACTTATAGTCCCAAGTAGCCAGAGAGGCCTTACAATAACGGCTGAAGGTGAAAGGCACATCTCACATGGCAGCAGAAAAGTGAAGAAAACTTGTGCAGAGAAACTCCCCTTTGTAAAACCATCAGATCTTGTGAGACTTGTCTGCTATCATGAGAACAGCATGGGAAAGACCTACTCCCATGATTCAATTACCTCCCACCAGGTCCCTCCCACAACACACGGGAATTCGAGATGAGATTTGGGTGGAGACACAGGAAAACCATATTATTTCACCACTGGCCCCTCTGAAATCTCATGTATTTGCATTTCAAAACCAATCATGCCTTCCCAACAGTCCCCCAAAGTCTTAACTCATTTCAGTATTAACTCAAAAGTCCATAACCCAAAGTCTCATCCAAGACAAGGCAAGCCCCTTCTGCCTATGGGCCTGCAAAATAAAAACAAGTTAGTTATTTCCTAGATACAATGAGGGTAAAAGACATTGGGCAAATACAGCCATTGCAAATGGGAGAAATTGGCCGAAACAAAGGGGCTACAGGCCTTATGCAGGTCTGAAATCTAGCAGGGCAGTCAAATCTTAAAGCACCAAAATGATCTCCTTTGACCCCATGTCTCACATCCAGGTCACACCTTGATGCTAGACATGGATTCCCTTGGTCTTGGGCAGCTCTACCCCTGTGGCTTTGCAGGGTACAGCCTCCCTCCCAGCTACTTTCATGCGCTGGCGTTGAGTGTCTGTGGCTTTTCTAGGTGCACGATGCAAGCAGTCGGTGGGTCTATCATTCTGGGGTACGGAGGACAGTGGCACTCTTCTCATAGCTCCACTAAGCAGTGACCCAGTAGAGACTCTATATGGGGGCTCCCACCCCACATTTCCCTTCTGTAATGCCCTAGCAGAGGTTCTCCTCCAGGACCCCAACCTTACAGCACACTTCTACCTGGGCATCCTGACATTTCTATACATCTCCTGAAATCCAGGTGGAGGTACCCAAACCCCAATTCTTGACTTCCATGCACTTGCAGGCTCAACACCATGTGGAAGATGCCAAGGCTTGAGGCTTACATCCTCTGAAGCTAGGGCCCAGGCTCTACTTTGGTCCCTTTCAGCCATGGCTGGAGTGCCTGTGAGAGGTGACAACGTGCTAGCAGCCCTCACTCTCAGCGCCTACTCGGCCTCGGTTCGGTGTCCACTCTGGTGGCACTTGTGGAGCACTTCAGCCCACCATGGCACTGTGGAAGCCCCTCTCTGGGTTGACTGAGGCAGGAGCCGGTTCCCCCCGCTTGCAGAGAGGTGTGGAGGGAGAGGCAAGGGCGGGAACCAGGGCTG
>NW_012116154.1:8634211-8638231 GCF_000951035.1 Colobus angolensis palliatus | reverse complement strand
CCCCGCCCCCCCACGGAGTCCTGTGACGCCCAAGCCTCCCCAAGTGGCACCACCCACCTGCTCCCTGAGGCCCGGTCCTATCAACCACCCATGGGCTGAGGAGTACAGGTGCACAGGCAGGACTAGCAGGCAACTCTGCCTGCAGCCCCTGTGCCAGATCCACTGGGTGAGGCCAGCTGGGCTCCTGAGTCTGGTGGAGACTTGGGGAACTTTTATGTCTAGCTAAGGGATCATAGACACACCAATCAGCACTTTGTGTCTAGCTCAGGGTTTGTAAATACACCAATCAGTACTCTGTCTAGCTCAAAGTTTATAAATACACCAATTGGTACTTTGTATCCAACTAACCTAGTGGGGACTTGGAGAACTTTTCTACCACTCTGTGTCTAGCTCAAGGATTGTAAACGCACCAATCAGCACTCTGTGTCTAGCTCAGGGTTTGTAAATACACGAATTAGTACTCTGTGTCTAGCTCAAGGATTGTAAACGCACCAATCAGCACTCTGTGTCTAGCTCAGGGTTTGTAAATACACCAGTCAGTACTCTGTGTCCAGCTCAAGGTTTGGAAATACACCAATTGGTACTCTGTATCTAGCTAAACTAGTAGGGACTTGGAGAACTTTTCCTTCTAGTAAGCACTCTGTGTCTAGCTCAAGGATTGTAAACACACCAATCAGCACTCTGTCAAAACGGACCAATCAGCTCCCTGTAAAATGGACCAATCAGCAGGATGTGGGTGGGGCCAGATAAGGAAATAAAAGAGGGCTGCGGAGCTAGCAGTGGCCACCTGCTGGGTTCTATTAGACACTGTGGAAGCTTTGTTCTTTCCCTCTTTGCTATAAATCTTGCTGCTGCTCATGCTTTGGGTCCACCTTGCCTTTGTGAACTGTAACACTCACCATGAAGGTCTGCAGCTTCACTCCTGAAGCCAGCGAGACCACAAACCCGCTGGGAAGAACAAATAACTTTAGACCCGCTGCCTTTAAGAGCTGTAACACTCACTGCCAAGGTCTGCGCTTCACTCCTGTTAGCAAGACCACCAACCCACCAGAAGGAAGAAGCTCCAGACACATCTGAATGTCTGAAGGAGCAAACTCCAGACCTACCATCTTTAAGAACAGTAACACTCACCACGAGGGTCTGCAGCTTCATTCTTGAAGTCAGCGAGACTAAAAGAACCCACCAATTCTGGACACACCTGGGACCCAAGACACAAAGTCGCTAGGCTGCAGATAGCACAGGAACCCTGGGCCTGGCCTGTGGAAACCACTTTTTTCTCCTAGGACCCTGGAGCTGTGATGGAAGGGGCTGCCTCCAAGGTCTCTGCAATGCCCTGGAGACATTGTCCCCATTGTCTTGGTGATTAACATTAGACTTCTCATTTCTTATGCAAATTTCTGCAGCCAGCTTGAATTTTTTCTCAGAAAATGGAACTTTTTTTTTTTTTTGGCAGTGTTAGGCCATACATTTTCCAAACTTTTATGCTCTGCTTTGCTTATAAAACTAAATGCCTTTAGCAGCACCCAAGTCACTTCTTGAATGCTTTGCTGCTTAGACATTTCTTCCACCAGATGCCCTAAATCATCTCTCAAGTTCAAAGTTGTACAGATCTCTAGGGCATGGGCAATAGGCTGCTAGCCTCTTTGCTAAAATATAACAAGACTCACCTTTGCTCTAGTCACCAAAAACTTCCTCATCTCCATCTGAGACCACCTCAGCCTGAATTTCATTTTCCATATTATCAGCATTTTGGTCAAAGCCATTCAAAAAGTCTCTTAGGAGTTCCAAGCTTTCTTGATTTTTCCTCTTGTCTTCAGATCCCTCCAAACTGTTCTAACCACTGCCTGTTACCCAGTTACAAAGTTGCTTCCACATTTTTGGGTATCTTTTCAGCAGCACCCCACTCTCCTGGTACCAATTAGTCCATTTTCACGCTGCTGATAAGGACATATAAGAAACTGGGAAATTTACAAAAGAAAGAGGTTTAATTGACTTACAGTTCCACATGGCTTAGGATGCCTCACAATCATGGCAGAAGGTGAAAGGCGTATCTCATTTGGCAGCAGACAGGAGAAGAGAGCTTGTGCAGAGAAACTCCTGTTTTAAAACCATTAGATCTCATTAGACTTATTTGCTATCAGGAGAACAGTGCAGGAAAGTTGTGCCACCATGATTCAATTACCTTTCACCGGGTCCCTCCCATAACATGTGGGAATTCCAGAGCACATTTGGGTGGGAACACAGCCAAATCATATCACACTTTCCTCATATCAGGAGAACAGTGCAGGAAAGTTGTGCCACCATGATTCAATTACCTTTCACCGGGTCCCTCCCATAACACGTGGGAATTCCAGAGCACATTTGGGTGGGAACACAGCCAAATCATATCACACTTTCAATTGAGTTGGAGAGCAAGCAAGTAACCAATCATTAATTAATCATCACTTATCCCTGATCAAAATAACATGCCATAATTGAAAATTCACCAGTATGATGAATAAATATAAAAGTGGGCATGAAAAATTTCTTTCTTTGGAGTATCAGAAAAGGATCAAAGGAATAATACTTATTCTGAATCTTAAATGGAAATTCATGTTTTACATGACCACGTTAAAAACAAAACCATTTCAGAATTTAGAGAGATAGCATGTACAACAGAATGGTAGGGAGACATGGGCTAAGATCACAGTATTCAAACAATTGGTTCATGAAGAAACAGTGAATATCTTTAATCAGATCCCTTTTGGTAGAAGAAAACCTATTGGAGAGCATTAAAAAAGAGCCTGTAAATAAAAATGAGTTGTTAAAAACACAGTTAAAAGAATGTTAGAATGGCTAGCAGGAGAATTGAACCAACAGAGAAAGTGTTGTAAAGTATGGAGGAAGGCTGAAGTTGATCATTTAATGTTCATCAAAGTTTTAAGAACAAAGGAGATGGCTTATTTGACGGCAGGTAACAACACCATCACTCAAAAAAGCAAATGAAAATAGTATTAGTAAAGAAAACTATGAGTTTGTAAGGAAGAAGTATAAATTAAAATTCTTCTGCTGGGTGCTGTGCTTCATGCCTGTAATCCCAGCACTTTGGGAGGCCACGGTGTGCGGTTTTCTTAACCCTAGGACTTCAAAATAAGTCTGGGCAACACTGCAAAACCCTGTCTCTACAAAAAATACAAAACTTAGCCGGGTATGGTGATGTGCACCTGTTTTCCAGGCTACTCTGGGGGCTGAGGTGAGAGGATTGCTTGAGCCTTATAGTTCAAGGCTATAGTGAGCCAAGATCACACCACTACACTCCAGCCTGGGTGACAGAGTGAGACCCTATCTCAGAAAGAGAATAAAATGCAAATAATAAAAATATAAGTAAAACAAATAAATTTTTTATTTGTTCTAGGTATTTCCAATATTAATTTATTCATTCATTCTTTTAAAAAGTGTCTGTCTAGCATTTATAATATGCTAGACACTACTTTTTATTTTGTAATAAAATAGACAGAATGAGATATAATTTAGTGGATGGGTGGATATCAAAAAAATATATAAATGGCTGTAACTTGAGGCACTTTCTATGATGACAAATAATAGGGTGCTGAACATCTCTGGGAAGGGAGAAATTGAAAATACAGAAATAGGCCTTGGAAGAGATTTCTGAACTAGGCATACAGATTAGATTATCAATATGTAGCTGACTGAAAGTGAAAAACAATAAAAAAAAAGTGAAAAATTAGAAGGAGTCTTTTAGCTTATTATAAACCAAATTATGAACTGGCTACATTTTATATTCCAACAATACTGTAAAGAGATTCAGGCTACACGTATAGGTTTGACAAGATATTATGTCATAGTAGGGTTTATGGAAGTGGAGCTATTCAAAGAGAAAAATGAGTATCCCCAAGCTAGCAACTAAATAAACATCACGAACATAATAAAATATTGTGCTTCCTTTTTTCTGATTAATTCTATATGGCATAAACCTAATTAAAACTTAAATGATATTCTTAACATATAGTATAGCTGTAA